>NC_140994.1:272884299-273106764 GCF_052327205.1 Somniosus microcephalus
GAGAGAAAAAACCAAATAGGCTTCTTCCAAAACACCGCACCGCCGACCATATCTATACCCTTCACACCCTCATTGAAAAACATATACACCAAACAAAAAATGGGAAAATATTCGCCTGTTTCATCGACTTCAAGAAAGCCTTTGACTCTATATGGCACGAAGGGCTCTATTACAAACTTCTTCAGTGTGGAATAGGGGGCAAAGTCTATGACCTTATTAAATCAATGTATCTGAAAAACAAATGCGGGTTCAAAATTGGAGACAAACGCACCGATTTCTTCACCCAGAGAAGAGGCGTCTGGCAGGGCTGCAATTTGAGCCCGACCCTGTTCAACATATACATAAATGAATTAGCAGACATGCTGGAGCAAAGCGAGTCACCAGGTCTCCGTCTCCTGGATGGAGAAGTGAAATCCCTGTTCTATGCGGACGACCTGGTTCTGCTGTCTCCCACAGAACAGGGATTACAGCAACAACTAGACCTACTCGACAAATACTGCCAAAATTGGGCTCTAACAGTAAATCTAAAGAAAACCAACATCATGATTTTTCAAAAAAGGCCCAGATGTCAGGAAGACAAATACCAGTTTACCCTCAGTGATACCACTATAGGACACACTATGAGCTACACCTACCTTGGTCTAACTATTACAGCATCAGGGAGCTTCAGCATAGCAGTGAATGCACTAAAAGAAAAAGCCCGAAGAGCCCTATATGCAATAAAAGAAAATTCTACAACATCCAAATCCCAATCAAAATCTGGCTCAAAATATTTGACAGCATAATCCTGCCCATTGCACTGTACGGTAGTGAAGTATGGGGCCCGCTAAATCACCAAATTGCTACACTAAATGGGAAAAACACACAATAGAAGCCCTACATGCAGAATTCTGCCGAAGCATCCTTCGCACCCAAAGAAAACGCCAACAAATGCATGCAGAGCCGAACTAGGCAGATACCCACTGATAATAAACATCCAAAAACAGAGCACTAAACTTCCTAAATCACCTCAAATCTAGCTCCCCAGACACCCTTCATTTCAAAGCCTTTCAGACCCAAGAGCTAAACCCAGAAAAGAGTCAGCTAAACCCAGAAAAGAGTCCCCTGAGTCAGCTGCTACTGAAACTAAGTACTCAGCCGGACCCTGACCAGCCCCAGACCAACACAGCCGTCCAAACACCAATCCGAGTGAACCAAATCATTAAACAATGCAAAGAAACCTACCTGGAACATTGGAACAAAATAACCGAAAGCCAAAGCAGATTAGAATGTTACCGGGCCCTAAAAGAGAATACAAACTGGCAGACTACCTCACGACCATCAGAGACACAAAACAGAGACAGACCCTCACCAGGTACAGACTAAGCGACCACCAACTGGAAATTGAAAAAGGCAGATACAAGAAATCCTGGCAGCCTAGAGAGAATAGAATATGCGATCAATGTCTGGCCGGCGAGGTTGAAACAGAAATGCATTTCCTCCTAAAATGCGAAAAATTCAACACATCAAGAAACATATTATTCAACAAGCTAAGCCAAACAACCCCAGATTTCAAGGAATTGGATGACCTGTCAAAATTGAGATTAGTCCTGGGAGAAGGAGACAGACCATACCTTGGGGCCAAATATGTAACAACATGTCACAACCTGAGGACTGTTTAAAATTAAGACTGTTTAAAATTAATATTGAACGTACCAAATGAAGTAGAAAGACTGTTTAAAATTAATATTGTTTAAAAGTAATATTGTATGTACCCAACAAATGTCAAATCGATTGACACCTACAGAATGTTGGAAAACTGTACCTTTTTGCTATGTAAGCTTTGGCAATATGGTTCTCTGTAACTTTCATGCCAATAAAGCATTTGAATTGGAGAGAGGGGGGAGGAGAGAGAGAGAGGGGGGAGGAGAGAGAGAGAGGGGGGAGGAGGAGAGAGAGAGGGGGGAGGAGAGAGAGAGAGGGGGGAGGAGAGAGAGAGAGGGGGGAGGAGAGAGAGAGAGGGGGGAGGAGAGAGAGAGAGGGGGGAGGGGGAGGAGAGAGAGGGGGGAGGGGGGAGGAGAGAGAGGGGGGAGGGGGGAGGAGAGAGAGGGGGGAGGGGGGAGGAGAGAGAGGGGGGAGGGGGGAGGAGAGAGAGGGGGGAGGGGGAGGAGAGAGAGGGGGAGGGGGGAGGAGAGAGAGGGGGGAGGGGGGAGGAGGGGAGGGGGGGAGGAGAGAGAGGGGGAGGAGAGAGAGAGCGAGTGGGGAGGAGAGAGAGAGAGAGGGGGGAGGAGAGAGAGAGAGAGGGGGAGGGGGAGGAGAGAGAGGGGGAGGGGGGAGGAGAGAGAGGGGGAGGAGAGAGAGGGGGGAGGAGAGAGAGAGGGGGAGGAGAGGGAGAGAGAGAGAGGGGAGGAGAGAGAGAGAGAGGGGGGAGGAGAGAGAGAGAGAGGGGGAGGAGAGAGAGAGAGAGAGAGAGGGGGGAGGAGAGAGAGAGAGAGAGAGAGGGGGGAGGAGAGAGAGAGGGAGGAGAGAGAGAGGGGGGAGGAGAGAGAGAGAGAGAGGGGAGGAGAGAGAGAGGGGAGGAGAGAGAGAGAGAGGGGGGAGGGGGAGGAGGAGAGAGGGGGCGGGGGAGGATCGAGAGAGGGGAGAGGAGAGAGGGGGAGGAGAGAGAGGGGGGAGGAGAGAGAGAGAGGGGGGAGAGAGAGAGAGAGAGAGAGGGGAGGAGAGAGAGAGGGGAGGAGAGAGAGAGAGAGAGAGGGGAGGAGAGAGAGAGAGAGGGGAGGGAGAGAGAGAGGGGGGAGGAGAGAGAGAGAGAGGGGGGGAGGAGAGAGAGGGGGGAGGAGAGAGAGAGGGGGAGGAGAGAGAGAGGGGAGGAGAGGGAGAGAGAGAGAGGGGAGGAGAGAGAGAGAGAGGGGGGAGGAGAGAGAGAGAGAGAGAGGGGGGAGGAGAGAGAGAGAGGGGGGAGGAGAGAGAGAGAGAGAGAGAGGGGGGAGGAGAGAGAGAGGGAGGAGAGAGAGAGGGGGGAGGAGAGAGAGAGTGAGGAGGAGAGAGAGAGGGGAGGAGAGAGAGAGAGAGGGGGAGGGGGGGAGGAGAGAGAGGGGCGGGGGAGGATCGAGAGAGGGGGAGGAGAGAGAGGGGGAGGAGAGAGAGAGAGGGGGGAGGAGAGAGAGAGAGAGAGGGGAGGAGAGAGAGAGGGGAGGAGAGAGAGAGAGAGAGAGGGGAGGAGAGAGAGAGAGAGAGAGGGAGGAGAGAGAGAGAGAGAGAGGGGAGGAGAGAGAGAGAGAGAGGGAGGAGAGAGAGAGGGGAGGAGAGAGAGAGGGGGAGGAGAGTGAGAGAGAGAGGGGGGGGAGGAGAGAGAGGGGGGGGAGAGAGAGAGGGGGGAGGAGAGTGAGAGAGGGGGGAGGAGAGAGAGAGAGAGGGGGGAGGAGAGAGAGAGAGAGGGGGGAGGAGAGAGAGAGAGAGGGGGGAGGAGAGAGGAGAGAGGGTGGAGGTGAGAGAGAGAGAGGGGGAGGAGAGAGAGGGAGGAGAGAGAGAGAGAGGGGGGAGGAGAGCGAGAGAGAGGGGGGAGGAGAGAGAGAGAGAGGGGGAGGAGAGAGAGGGGAGGAGAGAGAGAGAGATGGGGGGGAGCCGATAAAACAGGGAAAATCACACGTATGGCTAAAATTAGATAAAAATATTGGAATAGCAAAAAACGATGTTACTTATGTGCGATCTACATACCTCCAATAGAATCGCCATATAGAATCGCCATATTTTGAAGAGGAGATATTTGACACTCTCCACATGGAAATCAGCCATTTCCAGGCCCAAGGAAAGGTGCTACTATGTGGGGACCTAAATGCAAGGACCGGATGTGAACCTGACTTCATAGACCCACAGGGCAACAACCATGTGTTTGGCCAGACCCCTCTATATGTCACACCAGCCATCGCAAACCGGAACAACCTCGATTGTGAAATAAATAAAAGCGGTAGGGAGGTAGTGCAACTCTGCCGAGCCTTAGGCCTGTACATAGTTAACGGTAGGTTCAGAGGGGACTCCTTAGGGAGACTCACATATTCCTCAACTCTTGGGTCTAGTGTGGTGGATTATACAATCACTGACCTGGACCCCTGCGATATCAACGCATTCACTGTCAGGCAGCAATCCCCCCTCTCAGACCATAACCAAATAAATGTTTACCTTAAACTTTCTGCCCAAACTACAGACACAAAAAAGGAACCCAGTAAGCTACATAAAATAAACCAGACATACAGATGGGCCCCAGACAGTGGAGATAAATTCATCACAGCACTAAATTCACCTGATCTCACAAGTAAAATTTCAAAATTTAAAGAAAATCTATATGAGATCACCAGAGATGGTGTAAATATGGCCATAGAGGATATAAATATGATCTTCCATGAGGCAGCTGTAAAAGCCGACCTCGTGAAACAGAAGAGGAAGCGTCACAAAAGACAAAATAAAAATAAGAAATGGTTTGACCACGAATGCAAAAATGCCAGAAAAGACCTGAGAAAAATATCAAACCAAAAGCATCGGCAACCAAACAATCCGGACCTACGTACTAGATACAATGAAACCCTCAAAAGATATAAACACACCATTAGGAACAAAACACAAAACTATACCCACAAAATACTCGAAGAAATTGAAAACTCCACCAATCCAAAACAATTCTGGGAAATGTGGAATAACCTGAGTACAACACAATTGCAAGCATTACCAATCCAAGATGGCGACATCTGGAGAACACATTTTGAAAACCTCTACAAAGACATCCCAATAAACGAAACAAACCCAAGTCAACATCAGGTCACAGAAAAACTCCACACATTAGAAGCAACAATTAAAGACAACCAAAACCCTCTAGACTCCCCAATCACATGGAAAGAACTGGCCACAAAAACAAAATCTCTCCACCTAAAGAAAGCCTGTGGCCCAGACAACATCAAAAATGAAATGCTCAAGTTCAGCAATATGGAGATGCAGGGTGCGGTACTCAAATTATTCAACATCATATTACGTTCAGGCTGTTTTCCCGATATCTGGTGCCAAGGACTAATCTCCCCCATATATAAAAGTGGAAACAAATCAGACCCAAATAACTACCGCGGCATCTGTGTCAACAGTTGTCTAGGGAAGTTATTCTGCAGTATTCTAAATAGTAGATTACTTGATTTTCTTAACAAACATAGTATCCTCAGAAAAAACCAAATAGGTTTTCTTCCAAAACACCGCACCGCCGACCATATCTATACCCTTCACACCCTCATTGGAAAACATATACACCAAACAAAAAATGGGAAAACATTCGCCTGTTTCATCGACTTCAAGAAAGCCTTTGACTCTATGGCACGAAGGGCTCTATTATAAACTGCTTCAGTGTGGAATAGGGGGCAAAGTCTATGACCTTATTAAATCAATGTATCTGAAAAACAAATGCGGGGTCAAAATTGGAGACAAACGCACCGATTTCTTCACCCAATTTGAGCCCGACCCTGTTCAACATATACATAAATGAATTAGCAGACATGCTGGAGCAAAGCGAGTCACCAGGTCTCCGTCTCCTGGATGGAGAAGTGAAATCCCTGTTCTATGCGGACGACCTGGTTCTGCTGTCTCCCACAGAACAGGGATTACAGCAACAACTAGACCTACTCGACAAATACTGCCAAAATTGGGCTCTAACAGTAAATCTAAAGAAAACCAACATCATGATTTTTCAAAAAAGGCCCAGATGTCAGGAAAACAAATACCAGTTTACCCTCAGTGATACCACTATAGGACACACTATGAGCTACACCTACCTTGGTCTAACTATTACAGCATCAGGGAGCTTCAGCATAGCAGTGAATGCACTAAAAGAAAAAGCCCGAAGAGCCCTATATGCAATAAAAAGAAAATTCTACAACATCCAAATCCCAATCAAAATCTGGCTCAAAATATTTGACAGCATAATCCTGCCCATTGCACTGTACGGTAGTGAAGTATGGGGCCCGCTAAATCACCAAAGCTACACTAAATGGGAAAAACACACAATAGAAGCCCTACATGCAGAATTCTGCCGAAGCATCCTTCGCACCCAAAGAAAAACGCCAACAAATGCATGCAGAGCCGAACTAGGCAGATACCCACTGATAATAAACATCCAAAAACGAGCACTAAACTTCCTAAATCACCTCAAATCTAGCTCCCCAGACACCCTTCATTTCAAAGCCTTTCAGACCCAAGAGCTAAACCCAGAAAAGAGTCCCCTGAGTCAGCTGCTACTGAAACTAAGTACTCAGCCGGACCCTGACCAGCCCCAGACCAACACAGCCGTCCAAACACCAATCCGAGTGAACCAAATCATTAAACAATGCAAAGAAACCTACCTGGAACATTGGAACAAAATAACCGAAAGCCAAAGCAGATTAGAATGTTACCGGGCCCTAAAAAGAGAATACAAACTGGCAGACTACCTCACGACCATCAGAGACACAAAACAGAGACAGACCCTCACCAGGTACAGACTAAGCGACCACCAACTGGAAATTGAAAAAGGCAGATACAAGAAATCCTGGCAGCCTAGAGAGAATAGAATATGCGATCAATGTCTGGCCGGCGAGGTTGAAACAGAAATGCATTTCCTCCTAAAATGCGAAAAATTCAACACATCAAGAAACATATTATTCAACAAGCTAAGCCAAACAACCCCAGATTTCAAGGAATTGGATGACCTGTCAAAATTGAGATTAGTCCTGGGAGAAGGAGACAGACCATACCTTGGGGCCAAATATGTAACAACATGTCACAACCTGAGGACTGTTTAAAATTAAGACTGTTTAAAATTAATATTGAACGTACCAAATGAAGTAGAAAGACTGTTTAAAATTAATATTGTTTAAAAGTAATATTGTATGTACCCAACAAATGTCAAATCGATTGACACCTACAGAATGTTGGAAAACTGTACCTTTTTGCTATGTAAGCTTTGGCAATATGGTTCTCTGTAAACTTTCATGCCAATAAAGCATTTGAATTGGAGAGAGGGGGGAGGAGAGAGAGAGAGGGGGGAGGAGAGAGAGAGAGGGGGGAGGAGAGAGAGAGAGGGGGGAGGAGAGAGAGAGAGGGGGGAGGAGAGAGAGAGAGGGGGGAGGAGAGAGAGAGAGGGGGGAGGAGAGAGAGAGAGGGGGGAGGAGAGAGAGAGAGAGGGGGGAGGAGAGAGAGAGAGGGGGGAGGAGAGAGAGAGAGGGGGGAGGAGAGAGAGAGAGGGGGGAGGAGAGAGAGAGGGGAGGAGAGAGAGAGGGGGGAGGAGAGAGAGAGAGAGAGGGGGGAGGAGAGAGAGAGGGGGGAGGAGAGAGAGAGAGGGGGGAGGAGAGAGAGAGAGGGGGGAGGAGAGAGAGAGAGAGGGGGGAGGAGAGAGAGAGAGGGGGGAGGAGAGAGAGAGAGGGGGGAGGAGAGAGAGAGAGGGGGGAGGAGAGAGAGAGAGGGGGGAGGAGAGAGAGAGGGGGAGGAGAGAGAGAGAGAGGGGGGAGGAGAGAGAGGGGGGGAGGAGAGAGAGAGAGAGAGAGAGGGGGGAGGAGAGAGAGAGAGAGGGGGGAGGAGAGAGAGAGGGGGGAGGAGAGAGGGGGAGGGGGGAGGATAGAGAGAGGGGAGAGGAGAGAGGGGGGAGGAGAGAGAGAGAGAGGGGGGAGGAGAGAGAGAGAGAGAGGGGGGAGGAGAGAGAGAGAGAGAGGGGGGAGGAGAGAGAGAGAGAGAGAGAGGGGGGAGGAGAGAGAGAGAGAGGGGGGAGGAGAGAGAGAGAGAGGGGGGAGGAGAGAGAGAGAGAGAGAGGGGGAGGAGAGAGAGAGGGGGGAGGAGAGAGAGAGAGAGAGAGGGGGGGAGGAGAGAGAGAGAGGGGGAGGAGAGAGGGGGGAGGAGAGAGAGGGGGGAGGAGAGAGAGGGGGGAGGAGAGAGAGGGGGGAGGAGAGAGAGGGGGGAGGAGAGGGAGAGAGGGGGAGGAGAGAGAGAGAGGGGAGGAGAGAGAGGGGGGAGGAGAGAGAGAGAGGGGGGAGGAGAGAGAGAGAGGGGGGAGGAGAGAGAGAGAGAGAGAGGGGAGGAGAGAGAGAGAGGGGGGAGGAGAGAGAGCGCGGCGACGCGGGGAGAGCGAGCGTGGCGACGCGGGGAGAGCGAGCGTGGCGACGCTTATAACAGAAAATGCTGGAAAAATTCAGCAGGCCAGGCAACATCCGTGGAGAGAAATTAGAGTCGACATTTCGGGTGAACCCCTTTTCAAAACTGGAAAGAAAATGAAATAGGTCAAAGGCAGGGCTGCGATAGAAGAAAAGAGACATTAAGAGGTATTCAAACCAGACGAGATGGTGATAGGACAGTGGAGACAAAAGACGGCTCAGATTAGGTGTGAAGTGTTCTGGCAGAATGAGAGACAGCTGCCATGTGGGAGAGAGAAAAAAAAGGAAAGGGGCGGAAAGGGAAAACCCAAAACAAAGGGGTGGAAAAAAATATATAAGTATAAATGTAATGGGGGCCGAGGTTATGATCTGAAATTGTTGAACTCGATATTGAGTCCGGAAGGCTGCAGAGTGCCTAATCGGAAGATGAGGTGCTGTTCCTTGAGTTTACGTTGAGCTTCCGTGGAACAATGCAAGAGGCCAAGGACGGTGAGGTCCGAGTGGGAATGGGGCGGTGAATTAAAATGACAGGTGACCGGAAGCTCGGGGTCACCCTTACGGACTGAACGGAGGTGTTCCGCAAAGCGGTCACCCAATCTGCGTTTGGTCTCCCCAATGTAGAGGAGACCGCATCGTGAGCAGCGAATACAGTATACAGGTAGACTATCCTTTATCCGAAAACCTCGGGACCAGCCGTGTTTCGGTTTTCGGAAAATTTCGGATTTCAGAAGGTATTTTATAAGACTGGGAAATTTGTCGGGGGTGGGGGTCGGCGTCGGGGGTGGGGGTCGGGGCGGGTGTCGACGTCGGCGGGGGTGTCGTCGGGGGTGGGGGTCGGCATCGTGCGCACGACTTACGCTGAACGAAAAAACTCGGTTTTTAGAGGTTTTCGGTTTTGGGAATTTCGGATAAAGGATAGTCTACCTGTACTAGATTGCAAGATGTACAAGTAAATCGCTGTTTCACCTGGAAGGGGTGTTTGGGGCCCTGGACAGTGGGAAGGGGGGAGGTATAGGGGCAGGTGTTACATCTATCATACCTGTGACGCGCATGTCTAGGAGAGAGAGTCCTGTGAAGCGTGTGTCTAGGAGAGAGAGTCCTGTGACGCGTGTGTCTAGGAGAGAGAGTCCTGTGACGTGTGTGTCTGGGAGAGAGAGTCCTGTGACGCGTGTGCCTAGGAGAGAGAGTCCTGTGACGCGTGTGTCTAGGAGAGAGAGTCCTGTGACGCGTGTGCCTAGGAGAGAGAGTCCTGTGACGCGTGTGTCTAGGAGAGAGAGTCCTGTGACGCGTGTGCCTAGGAGAGAGAGTCCTGTGACGAGTATGTCTAGGAGAGAGAGTCCTGTGACGCGTGTGTCTAGGAGAGAGAGGCCTGTGACACGTGTGTCTAGGAGAGAGAGTCCTGTGACGTGTGTGTCTAGGGGAGAGAGTCCTGTGACGTGTATGCCTAGGAGAGAGAGTCCTGTGACGCGTGTGTCTAGGAGAGAGAGTCCTGTGACGCGTGTGCCTAGGAGAGAGAGTCCTGTGACGAGTATGTCTAGGAGAGAGAGTCCTGTGACGCGTGTGTCTAGGAGAGAGAGTCCTGTGACGCGTGTGTCTAGGAGAGAGAGTCCTGTGACGCGTGTGCCTGGGAGAGAGAGTCCTGTGACGCGTGTGTCTAGGAGAGAGAGTCCTGTGACGCGTGTGTCTAGGAGAGAGAGTCCTGTGACGTGTGTGTCTGGGAGAGTCCTGTGACGCGTGTGCCTAGGAGAGAGAGTCCTGCGACGCGTGTGTCTAGGAGAGAGAGTCCTGTGACGCGTGTGTCTAGGAGAGAGAGTCCTGTGACGCGTGTGCCTAGGAGAGAGAGTCCTGTGACGTGTATGTCTAGGCGAGAGAGGCCTGTGACGCGTGTGTCTAGGAGAGAGAGGCCTGTGACGCGTGTGTCTAGGAGAGAGAGGCCTGTGACGCGTGTGTCTGGGAGAGAGAGGCCTGTGACGCGTGTGTCTGGGAGAGAGAGGCCTGTGACGCGTGTGTCTAGGAGAGAGAGGCCTGTGACACGTGTGTCTAGGCGAGAGAGTCCTGTGACGCGTATGTCTGGGAGAGAGAGGCCTGTGACGCGTGTGTCTGGGAGAGAGAGGCCTGTGACGCGTGTGTCTGGGAGAGAGAGGCCTGTGACACGTGTGTCTAGGAGAGAGAGGCCTGTGACACGTGTGTCTAGGCGAGAGAGTCCTGTGACGCGTATGTCTGGGAGAGAGAGGCCTGTGACGCGTATGTCTGGGAGAGAGTGGCCTGTGACGCGTGTGTCTAGGAGAGAGAGACATGTGATACGTGCGTCTAGGAGAGAGAGGCCTGTGACGCGTATGTCTAGGAGAGAGAGGCCTGTGACGTGGAGGGAGAGCGAGTCCTGTGACGCGTGTGTCTAGGAGAGAGTCCTGTGACGCTTATGTCTAGGGGGGGGAGTCCTGTGACGTGTATGTCTAGGGGAGAGAGTCCTGTGACGTGTATGTCTAGGGGAGAGAGTCCTGTGACGTGTGTGTCTAGGGGAGAGAGCCCTGTGACGTGTGTGTCTAGGGGAGAGAGTCCTGTGACGCGTGTGTCTAGGGGAGAGAGTCCTGTGACGTGTGTGTCTAGGGGAGAGAGTCCTGTGACGCGTGTGTCTAGGGGAGAGAGTCCTGTGACGCGTGTGTCTAGGGGAGAGAGTCCTGTGACGCGTGTGTCTAGGAGAGAGAGTCCTGTGACGTGTGTGTCTAGGGGGGGGAGTCCTGTGACGCGTGTGTCTTGGAGAGAGAGTCCTGTGACGCGTGTGCCTAGGAGAGAGAGTCCTGTGACGCGTGTGTCTGGGAGAGAGTGGCCTGTGACGCGTGTGTCTAGGAGAGAGAGTCCTGTGACGTGGAGGGAGAGCGAGTCCTGTGACGCGTGTGTCTAGGAGAGAGTCCTGTGACGCTTATGTCTAGGGGGGGGGAGTCCTGTGACGTGTATGTCTAGGGGAGAGAGTCCTGTGACGTGTATGTCTAGGGGAGAGAGTCCTGTGACGTGTGTGTCTAGGGGAGAGAGTCCTGTGACGCGTGTGTCTAGGGGAGAGAGTCCTGTGACGTGTGTGTCTAGGGGAGAGAGTCCTGTGACGTGTGTGTCTAGGGGAGAGAGTCCTGTGACGCGTGTGTCTAGGGGAGAGAGAGTCCTGTGACGCGTGTGTCTAGGGGAGAGAGTCCTGTGACGCGTGTGTCTAGGAGAGAGAGTCCTGTGACGCGTGTGTCTAGGGGAGAGAGTCCTGTGACGCGTGTGTCTAGGGGAGAGAGTCCTGTGACGCGTGTGTCTAGGGGAGAGAGTCCTGTGACGCGTGTGTCTAGGGGAGAGAGTCCTGTGACGCGTGTGTCTGGGAGAGAGTCCTGTGACGCGTGTGTCTAGGGGAGAGAGGCCTGTGACGTGTGTGTCTAGGGGAGAGAGCCCTGTGACGCGTGTGTCTAGGAGAGAGAGGCCTGTGACGCGTGTGTCTAGGAGAGAGAGTCCTGTGACGCGTGTGTCTAGGGGAGAGAGTCCTGTGACGCGTGTGTCTAGGGGAGAGAGTCCTGTGACGCGTGTGTCTAGGGGAGAGAGTCCTGTGACGCGTGTGTCTGGGAGAGAGTCCTGTGACGCGTGTGTCTAGGGGAGAGAGGCCTGTGACGTGTGTGTCTAGGGGAGAGAGCCCTGTGACGCGTGTGTCTGGGAGAGAGTGGCCTGTGCCATGTGTGTCTAGGAGAGAGAGGCCTGTGACGTGTGTGTCTAGGAGAGAGAGGCCTGTGACACGTGTGTCTAGGAGAGAGAGGCCTGTGACGCGTGTGTCTAGGAGAGAGAGTGCTGTGACGCGTGTGTCTAGGAGAGAGAGGCCTGTGATACGTGCGTCTAGGAGAGAGAGACATGTGATGCGTATGTCTAGGAGAGAGAGGCCTGTGACGTGGAGGGAGAGCGAGTCCTGTGACGCGTGTGTCTAGGGGAGAGAGTCCTGTGACGCGTGTGCCTAGGAGAGAGAGTCCTGTGACGCGTGTGTCTAGGGGAGAGAGTCCTGTGACGTGTATGTCTTGGGGAGAGAGAGTCTTGTGACGTGTATGTCTAGGGGAGAGAGTCCTGTGACGTGTATGTCTAGGAGAGAGAGTCCTGTGACGTGTATGTCTAGGGGAGAGAGTCCTGTGACGCGTGTGTCTAGGCGAGAGAGCCCTGTGACGTGTGTGTCTAGGGGAGAGAGTCCTGTGACGCGTGTGTCTAGGCGAGAGAGTCCTGTGACGTGTATGTCTAGGGGAGAGAGTCCTGTGACGTGTATGTCTAGGGGAGAGAGTCCTGTGACGTGTATGTCTAGGAGAGAGAGTCCTGTGACGTGTATGTCTAGGAGAGAGAGTCCTGTGACGTGTATGTCTAGGGGAGAGAGTCCTGTGACATGTATGTCTAGGGGAGAGAGTCCTGTGACGTGTATGTGTAGGGGAGAGAGTCCTGTTGCGTGTATGTCTAGGGGAGAGAGTCCTGTGACGTGTATGTCTAGGAGAGAGAGTCCTGTGACGTGTATGTCTAGGGGAGAGAGTCCTGTGACGTGTATGTCTAGGAGAGAGAGTCCTGTGACGTGTATGTCTAGGGGAGAGAGTCCTGTTGCGTGTATGTCTAGGGGAGAGAGTCCTGTGATGTAACTTTTGTCCAATGCAGCTTGTAATTTGAAAGGTGGCGGAGCTAATTTTGTCCCCGGGGTTTCAATGCTGATGTGCTCGTGGAGCGGGCAGAAGATGAGAAAGTGACGCACTGTTTAAATAAGGACAGTATTTGAAGGCAGCATCTCAGCAGCAGATAAATTTAGCTTTCCTGAAGGAGGGCTGTAGGAGGCTGTGGCTTATGAGCACAGATCATTGAACATGTAAACTCCCAGTCAATTCCCAAACCTGACACTGGTGTAAATATAGCATGGATAGATAAGGGAGAACCAGTGGATGTGGTGTATTTGGATTTTCAGCAGGCCTTTGATAAAGTCCCACATAAGAGGTTAGTGTGCAAAATTAAAGCACATGGGATTGGGGGTAATATACTGGCATGGATTGAAAATTGGTTAACAGACAGGAAACAGAGAGTAGGAATAAAGGGTCGTTTTTGGGGTGGCAGACGGTGACTAGTGGGGTACTCAAGGTGTCCGATTATCAAAATCCACAACAAGGCCTTGGACAACGTGGACCACTTTCCATACCTTGGGAGCCTGCTGTCAACAAGGCCAGACGTCGTCGACGAAGTCCAACACTGCCTTCAGTGTGTCAGTGCAGCCTTCGGTCGCCTGAGGAAGAGAGTATTTGAAGACCAGGACCTCAAACCCAGCACTAAGCTCATGGTCTGCAGAGCAGCAGTGATACCCGCCCTCCTGTATGCCTCAGAGACATGGACCATGTACAGCAGGCACCTCAAAGCACTGGAGCCGTACCACCAACGCTGCCTCCGCAAGATCCTGCAAATCCATTGGCAGGATAGGCGCACCAACGTCAGTGTTCTCGCTGAGGCCAGCATCGAAGCTCTGACCACGCTCAATCAGCTCCGATGGCTGGGTCACATTGCCCGCATGCCCGATACGAGACTCCCAAAACAAGGTTTCTACTCGGCGCTCCGGCACGTCAAGAGAGCCCCAGGTGGGCAGAGGAAATGCTTCAAGGACACCCTCAAAGCCTCCTTGAAAAAGTGTAACATCCCCACTGACACCTGGGAATCCCTGGCCCAAGATCGCACAAAGTGGAGGAGAAGCATCCGGGAAGGCGCCAAACACCTTGAGTCTCTTTGCCGGGAGCAAGCGGAAGCCAAACGCAGGCAGCGCACGTCAATCCAAGCGCACGTCAATCCAAGCACCCCTTCAACCACCGTCTGCCTCACCTCTGACAGAGACTGTAAGTCCCACATTGGACTCATCAGTCACCTGAGAACTCAGTTTTAATGTGGAATTAAGTCATCCTCAATTCTGAGGGACTGCCTAAGAAGAAGTAAGAAGAACCACAGGGATCAGTGCTTGGGCCCCAGCTATTCACAATATATATCACTGATTTGGATGAGGGAACCAAATGTAATATTTCCAAGTTTGCTGACGACACAAAACTAGGTGGGGTTGTGAGGAGGATGCAAAGAGGCTTCCAGGCGATTTAGACAAGTTGAGTGAGTGGGCAAATACATGGCAGATGCAGTATAATGTGGATAAATATGAAGTTATCCACTTCGGTAGGAAAAACAGAAAGGCAGAGTATTATTTAAATGGTGATAGATTGGGAAATGCTGATGTACAGAGGGATATGGGTGCCCTTGTACACCAGTCACTGAAAGCTAACATGCAGGTGCAGCAAGCAGTTAGGAAGGCAAATGGTATGTTGGCCTTCATTGCAAGAGGATTTGAGTAAAGGAGCAAGGATGTCTTACTACAGTTATACAGGGCCTTGGTGAGACCACACCTGGAGTACTGTGTGCAGTTTTGGTCTCCTTACCTAAGAAAGGATATACTTGCCACAGAGGGAGTGCAGCGAAGGTTCACCAGACTGATTCCTGGGATGGCAGGACTGTCATATGAGGAGAGATTGGGTCGACTAGGGCTGTACTTACTAGAGTTCAGAAGAATGAGAGGGGAATCTCATTGAAACGTATAAAATTCTGACAGGGCTAGACAGATTGGATGCAGGGAGGATGTTTCCCCTGGCTGGGGGGTCTAGAACGAGGGGTCACAGTCTCAGGATACGGGGTAGGACATTTAGGACTGAGATGAGGAGAAATTTCTTCGCTCAGAGGGTGGTGAACCTGTGGAATTCTCTACCACAGATGGCTGTGGAGGCCAAGTCACTGAATATATTTAAGAAGGAGATTTCTAGACGCAAAAGGCGTCAAGGGGTATGGGGAGCGAGCGGGAATATGGTATTGAGCTAGAGGATCAGCCATGATCATATTGAATGGCGGAGCAGGCTCGAAGGGCCGAATGGCCTACTCTTTTTCAATGTTCTATTTGATCAGCGATACAACCAGGGACTGAGACGCTGTGTCCGTAGATCACATAGCTGGTCCTTCAGCCCAGTTCCCTCTATGTGTAAAGAAAACAGAGCAGCTGCCTTCTTAGCAATCGACCTCAATCTTCCCTGACTAGTCGGGGAGGGACTGACGAGATGGAGGACACATTTATTCGGTGCTGCCTACATCAGCACATCTGTCCAACTGTGTTTACTGGAGAAACACCGATCCTCTTCAAACACGTGGTGCGGGAACGTTTGTCTGAAGCCTAACCCCACAGGGAGGCTCGGGTCTTCCTGTGAGGCCCACAGGGAGCAACCTACCTCACTCAAACAATCCAATCGGATTGTTTTTTACAGTTCCTTTAACATACAGAATGTTTGGTGCTTTACAAAATCAAGTTACAGAGAAACTGCTGGGGAAAGAGGGAATGATGATGAGTGAAGGCTTGGGAGAAAAGATGGGCTTGCAGAAAGGAAGAGTCGAGTAGAGAAGAGAGGCGGGAGGCATTTCCAGAGAGCACAGTCCAGGTGGCAGAAAGCTGCAGCAGTTGTGATGGTGTGGAGATGCCGGAGTTGGACTGGGGTGGACAAATGTAAGTCACACAACACCAGGTTATAGTCCAACAGTTTTATTTGAAATCACAAGCTTTCGGAGCGCTGCTCCTTCATCAGGTGAAGTGGAGGCAGAGGGATGTAAAGGACTCCAGAGTCATGAGGCTGACGATACAGGAAGGAAGGTAATGCTAGAAGAGGCTGCAGGTTGGGTGGAGCCAGGCCAGGAGAGATTTGAAGATAAGGATGAGGAATTTAACTTTGGGTCAATGTATGGCTGCAAGGATGGACACGCTGGAGCAGCAGGCAGTGCGTGCAGTGGACAAGAAGCTGCATTCTGGGCAAACACGTGATGAATAGATGCATCATGTTGAAAACGACACCAACAGGCCATATCTGCTGCCTTATTCCCTGCATTACAACAGTGACTACACTTCAAAAGTACAGGAAACTCTCGATTTACCGGCACCTAAATAACCGGAAATCTCTTAACAGGCAAAATTCAGGGAGTAGGTTCAGGTAAGTTTTACTTCATATTAGTGGCCGTTCCTGGATCTGTGGCCGTGTAACCGGGGTTCGTGCACCTGTTGCCATGCAACAGGGACGCCTGGATCTGTGGCCGTGTACGGGACTCTCGTACCTTTTACTTTACCTCTCTGTAATCTGGACTTTTTGATAAACCGGCACCACGCCGGTCCCGTCGGTGCCGGATAAATAAGTTTCCTGTGCTTCATTGGCCTCAAAGCGCTTTACAGCCAATGATCCGTGTAAAACTAAATTACATTTGTGCGCGGTCCCTTTAATTGGCTGCGCGGCCCATTCAAATTTTCATGCATGCGCGGTTTCTTCCATTGAAAAGCTGGTGAACAGCCTGCGCGTTACCGGGAACTTTGTTTGGGATGTCCTACAGTTGTGAAAGGCGCTATATGAATGCAAGTCTTTTGTTATATCTGCTCTCTTATTTAACCTAGTGATTTTATAAAAGGGCTAACCATTAGAGTGAAAAAAACCTTGCTATTACCATCAAAGATCACAAAGTGCAGCAGTTGCTGTATGATCGCCGGGAGTCAGACACTCCGCACAGCTATTGAATGTTGCTTTAGAAAAAGTGAGGCTTTTGCTCCAAATCCAAGTCTTGGCCCTCGTTACTTTGCTGCAGGGACTCGTTCTCTCGACACTGCACAGCACATTCCACAGACACACAATATTCACACAGCATCGAAAGCCATGATGTGATTATTTATGGCAGTGTCCAAGAAACATCAGCGACTGTTGGTGTGTACAGGCTGGGCCAGTATAGGGCGACTTCTGTATGGGACGAGAGGCCAGTCCCGTATTACAGGTCTCTCTACACATTCTCCCTCTCCCCATTCACAATGGGAGTGTGAGGTGCAGCTTTATATTCACCTTGGCACGCAATGTTTCAAAGGGAGGAATGAAGTACTTTTGGGAGTGATGTTGTGTTCCCGGGTGATTCTTGTGCCGGGAGCTTTGACTCTGGCCCCAGAGGAGGATCTCATGGGTGGGATTGCAGATGTTTGGAAACTGCTGTGAAGTGTTGACGTGTTCACCAGTTTCTGTGTGAACAGGCATCACAGTTACTGACTTGCAAAACAGGTTTTTACACCCATGTTCCCTCTAAGTTAGTGATTTGCATGCACCGGTTACCGCAGTAAGTTCAGTGTTCGAGAGATCAACTCTCCCCACCACCCCTCAAAAAAAGCCATGTACCCCGTCATATGTCACATCAAAATGCACAACACCGTATGGGCTGTGAAGGGGTTGGGAAGGGGCCTGTGATGGGGTTGGAGGGAGGGGGGTGGTGTGACTGTGTTCGGAGGGGAACTTGCATTTATATAGCACCTTTAACGACCTCAGGATGTCACAAAGCGATTCACAGCCAATGAAATACGTTTGAAGTGTCGTCACTGTTGCATTGTCGGAAGCACAAATGCCAATTTGTGCACAGCAAGCTCCCACAAAGAGCAATGAGATAAATAACCAGATAATCTGTTTTTAGTGACATTGGTCAAATGATAAATATTGAGTTATAGTCATTATGGCACAGAAGGAGGCCATTCGGCCCATCGAGTCCATGCCGGCTCTCTGTATAGCGATCCAGTCAGTCCCATTCCCCCGCTCTATCCCCGTGGCCCTGCAAGTTTATTTCCCTCAAGTGCCGATCCAACTTCCTTTTGAAATCATTGATTGTCTCCGCTTCCACCACCCCCGTCGGCAGCGAGTTCCAGGTCATTACCACTCGCTGCATAAAAATGTTCTTCCTCACATCCCCCCCTTGTATCTCTTGCCTAAACCTTAAATCTGTGTCCCCGAGTCCTTGTACCATCAGCTAGTGGGAACAGCCTTTCCCTGTCTACCTTATCCAAACCCGTCATAATCTTGTACACCTCGATCAAATCTCCCCTCAACCTCCTTTGCTCCAAGGAGAACAACCCCAGCTTCTCCAACCTAACCATGTAGCTAAGATCCCCCATCCCTGGAACCATTCTGGTAAATCTCCTCTGCACCCTCTCAAGGACCTTCACATCCTTCCTAAAGTGTGATGACCAGAACAGGATGCAATACTTCAGTTGTGGCCTAACCAGAGCTTTATAAAGGTTCAGCATAACTTCCCTGCTTTGGTACTCAAGGCCTCTATGTATCAAGCCCAAGTAGTGATTTGCTAACTATTCTCTCAATATGTCCTGCCACCTTCAGGGATCTATGCACATGAACCTCCAGGTCCCTCTGTCCCTGCACACTCTTCAGAACTGTGCCATGAAGTCTATATTGCCTCTCCCTATCCCTTCTGCCAAAATGCATCACCTCACACTTGGCTAGGACACCGGGGAGAACTCCCCTGCTCTACTTCCAATAGTGCAGTGGGATCTTTTACATCCACCTGAGAGGGTAGACGGGGCCTCGGTTTAATGTCTCATCCAAAGGATGGCACCTCGACAGTGCAGTGCACCCTCAGTACTGTCCCTCCGACAGTGCAGCACTCCCTCCGTGCTGCCCCCCGACAGTGCGGCTCTCCCTCAGTCCTGCCCCTCCGACAGTGCGGCGCTCCCTCAGTACTGCCCCTCCGACAGTGCGGCGCTCCCTCAGTCCTGCCCCTCCGACAGTGCGGCGCTCCCTCAGTACTGCCCCTCCGACAGTGCGGCGCTCCCTCAGTACTGCCCCTCCGACAATGCGGTGCTCCCTCAGTACCCTCCGACAGTGCGGCTCTCCCTCAGTACTGCCCCTCCGACAGTGCAGCGCTCCCTCAGTGCTGCCCCTCCGACAGTGCAGCACTCCCTCAGTGCTGCCCCTCCGACAATGCGGTGCTCCCTCAGTACTGCCCCTCCGACAGTGCGGCTCTCCCTCAGTACTGCCCCTCCGACAGTGCAGCGCTCCCTCCGTGCTGCCCCCTGACAGTGCGGCTCTCCCTCAGTACTGCCCCTCCGACAGTGCGGCGCTCCCTCAGTACTGCCCCTCCGACAATGCGGTGCTCCCTCAGTACTGCCCCTCCGACAGTGCGGCTCTCCCTCAGTACTGCCCCTCCGACAGTGCAGCGCTCCCTCAGTGCTGCCCCTCCGACAGTGCAGCACTCCCTCAGTGCTGCCCCTCCGACAGTGCAGCACTCCCTCAGTGCTGCGCCTCGACAGTGCAGCTCCCTCAGTACTGCCCCTCCGACAGTGCGGCCCTCCCTCAGTACTGCCCCTCTGACAGTGCGGCTCTCCCTCAGTACTGCCCCTCCGACAGTGCGGCGCTCCCTCAGTACTGCCCCTCCGACAATGCGGTGCTCCCTCAGTACTGCCCCTCCGACAGTGCGGCGCTCCCTCAGTACTGCCCCTCCGACAGTGCGGCACTCCCTCCGTGCTGCCCCCCGACAGTGCGGCTCTCCCTCAGTACTGCCCCTCCGACAGTGCGGCGCTCCCTCAGTACTGCCCCTCCGACAGTGCGGCGCTCCCTCAGTACTGCCCCTCCGACAGTGCGGCACTCCCTCCGTGCTGCCCCCCGACAGTGCGGCTCTCCCTCAGTACTGCCCCTCCAACAGTGCGGCGCTCCCTCAGTACTGCCCCTCCGACAATGTGGTGCTCCCTCAGTACCCTCCGACAGTGCGGCTCTCCCTCAGTACTGCCCCTCCGACAGTGCAGCGCTCCCTCAGTGCTGCCCCTCCGACAGTGCAGCACTCCCTCAGTGCTGCCCCTCCGACAATGCGGTGCTCCCTCAGTACTGCCCCTCCGACAGTGCGGCTCTCCCTCAGTACTGCCCCTCCGACAGTGCAGCGCTCCCTCCGTGCTGCCCCCCGACAGTGCGGCTCTCCCTCAGTACTGCCCCTCCGACAGTGCGGCGCTCCCTCAGTACTGCCCCTCCGACAATGCGGTGCTCCCTCAGTACTGCCCCTCCGACAGTGCGGCTCTCCCTCAGTACTGCCCCTCCGACAGTGCAGCGCTCCCTCAGTGCTGCCCCTCCGACAGTGCAGCACTCCCTCAGTGCTGCCCCTCCGACAGTGCAGCACTCCCTCAGTGCTGCGCCTCGACAGTGCAGCTCCCTCAGTACTGCCCCTCCGACAGTGCGGCCCTCCCTCAGTACTGCCCCTCTGACAGTGCGGCTCTCCCTCAGTACTGCCCCTCCGACAGTGCGGCGCTCCCTCAGTACTGCCCCTCCGACAATGCGGTGCTCCCTCAGTACTGCCCCTCCGACAGTGCGGCTCTCCCTCAGTACTGCCCCTCCGACAGTGCAGCGCTCCCTCAGTGCTGCCCCTCCGACAGTGCAGCACTCCCTCAGTGCTGCCCCTCCGACAGTGCAGCGCTCCCTCAGTGCTGCGCCTCGACAGTGCAGCTCCCTCAGTACTGCCCCTCCGACAGTGCGGCCCTCCCTCCAGTACTGCCCCTCTGACAGTGCGGCTCTCCCTCAGTACTGCCCCTCCGACAGTGCAGCGCTCCCTCAGTACTGCCCCTCCGACAGTGCGGCGCTCCCTCAGTACTGCTCCTCCGACAGTGCAGCGCTCCCTCAGTACTGCCCCTCCGACAGTGCGGCGCTCCCTCAGTGCTGCCCCTCCGACAGTGCAGCGCTCCCTCAGTACTGCCCCTCCGACAGTGCAGCACTCCCTCAGTACTGCACTGGAATATCAGCCTGGATTAGGTGCTCAAGTCTCTGGTGTGGTGGGGTGGAATTTGCGCCTGCTGGGAAGGTGCTGCCTTCTGCCCAGGCAGTCACCAGCTGATCTCAAAAGCCACTCAAAAGCCAAATACTGCAGCTGCTGGAAATCTGGAATAAAAACAGAACATGCTGGAAATACTCAGCAGTTCAGGCAGCATCTGTGGAGAGAGAAACAGAGTTAACATTTCAAGTCGACGACCTTTCATCATTTTTGTGTCAAATTTGTCTGATAAAGTCCCTCAGACTCGCAGAATTGTGGCCTGATTGTGTTCAACTTAACCTTTTGTCGTTTGAAAATAGCTGACGCGGGATTTTTTTTCTGTTGCAGGTCAGCGATTTTGGTGACACCACGAACTGGCCCACACCCGGTGAAATCGTCAATAACAAGGTATTACTTGGCCCGAGTTTCCTCACTTTGTAACTTTTATTGTTGGCGAATAGTCAGAGCTGGGAGTTGAGGATACAGGTCTGCAGAAACACAGCTGAATTTCTGAGGTTACATCTGACCAAGTTAGCCTGGTATTGGTGTCAATAAGACTGCAATAATTACCTCCTGGGTGGGAAGGGAGACGGTTTTAGGTTTGAAGAATCACAGTGGGTTTACACTGTATCAAGAGCTAACTCAGAACAGGAGGATGCCATTTTTTTTAAAATTCATTGATGGGATGTGGGCGTCGCTGGCTAGGCCTGCATTTAGTGCCGATCCCTAATTGCCCTTGAGAAGATGGTGGTGAGCCGCCTTGAACCGCTGCAGTCCATATGGTGTAGGTACACCCACAATGCTGTTAGGAAGGGAGTTCCAGGATTTTGGCCCAGCGACAGTGAAGGAACGGCGATACAGGTCCAAGTCAGGATGGTGTGTGGCTTGGAGGGGAACTTGTAGGTGGTGGTGTTCCCATGCGTCTGCTGCCCTTGTCCTTCTAAGTGGTAGAGGTTGCGGGTTTGGAAGGTGCTGTTGAAGGAGCTTTGGCGAGTTACTGCAGTGCATCTTGTAGATGGTACACACTGCAGCCACAGGGCGCCGGTGGTGGAGGGAGTGAATGTTGAAGGTGGTGGATGGAGTGCCAATCAAGCGGGCTGCTTTATCCTGAATGGTGTCGAGCTTCTTGAGTGTTGTTGGAGCTGCACTCATCCAGGCAAGTGGAGAGTATTCCATCACACTCCTGACTTGTGCCTTGTAGATGGTGGAAAGGCTTTGGGGAGTCAGGAGGTGAGACACTCGCTGCAGAATTCCCAGCCTCTGGCCTGCTCTTGGAGCCACAGCATTTATATGACTGGTCCAGTTCAGCTTCTGATCAATGGTAACCCCCAGGATGTTGATAGTGGGGGATTCAGCGATGGTAATGCCATTGAATGTCAAGGGGAGATGGTTAGAGTCTCGCTTGTTGGAGATGGTCATTGCCTGGCACTTGTGTGGTGCGAATGTTACTTGCCACTTGTCAGCCCAAGTCTGAATGTTGTCCAGGTCTTGCTGCATATGGATACGGACTGCATCAGTATCTGACGAGTCTCGAATGGTGCTGAACAGTGTGCAATCATCAGCGAACACCCCCACTTCTGACCTTATGATGGAGGGAAGGTCATTGATGAAACAGCTGAAGATGGTTGGGCCTAGGACACTGCCCTGAGGAACTCCTGCAGTGATGTCATGTGATTGAGATGGATGCCATTCTGCCCCTCGAGCCTGTTCCGCCATTCAGTGAGATCATGGTTGATCTGTATCATAACTCCATCACCTGCCTTGGCTCCATATCCCTTAATACCCAAAGATTTATTCATCTCAGATTTAAAATTATTAATTGAGCTTGCATCTACTGCCTTTTGTGGGAGGTGTTTCCTAACTTCTCTCCTGAACGGCCTGGCTTTGATTTCAGGGTTCTGTCACCTTAACCTAGACTCCCCACCAGTGGA
The DNA here is from genome assembly GCF_052327205.1 of Somniosus microcephalus. NCBI lineage: Eukaryota > Metazoa > Chordata > Chondrichthyes > Squaliformes > Somniosidae > Somniosus > Somniosus microcephalus. The sequence goes on from NC_140994.1 coordinate 272,906,996, forward strand.
AAAAGTTTCTCTCTATCTATTTTGATATGTTAATGACCTGCACTTGGGTATACAGGACATAATTTCAAAGTTTCTACATTCTTTCAAAATCCTAAAAACCTCAATCAAATCGCCCCTTAACCTTCTATATTCCAGGGAATACAAGCCTAGTTTACATCGAGTCTACAGCACAGAAATAGGCCATTTGGACCAACTGTCAGCGGAGAAGGCAATAGAGCAAGGTAGCAGTGGGGGAATTAATAACCAGAGCGTGTCAGGAAGGGACAGAATGTATAAAGGTAAAGTAGTAAAGGGGGTAAAAGCAGGAATAAATTGTCACAAAACATATTTAAAAGTTCTTTATCTGAATGCACGCAGCATTCGTAACAAAATAGACGAGTTGACGGTACAAATAACTACACATGGGTATGATCTGGTGGCCATTACGGAGACATGGCTGCAGGGTGACCATGACTGGGAACTAAACATCCAGGGGTATTTGACTATTAGGAAGGACAGACAGGAAGGAAAGGGAGGTGGGGTGGCTGTGTTAATAAAGGATGGAATCACTGCAATAGTGAGAAATGATATTGGGTCAAAGGATCAGGATAGTGAAACGGTTTGGGTGGAGATAAGGAATAATAAGGGGAAAAAGTCACTAGTGGGCGTAGTCTATAGGCCTCCTAACAGTTGCAACTCTATTGGTCGGAGTATAAATCAGGAAATAGTTGGGGCTTGTAATAAGGGAACAGCTATAATCATGGGAGATTTTAACTTTCATATTGACTGGACAAATCAAATTGGGCAGGGCAGCCTTGAGGAAGAGTTCATAGAGTGCATTAGGGACGGGATCCTTGATCAGTATGTTACTGAACCAACCAGGGGGCAGGCAATCTTAGATCTGGTCCTGTGTAATGAGACAGGATTAATAAAAAATGTCCTAGTAAAGGATCCCCTTGGAATGAGTGACCATAACATGGTTGAATTCCAAATTCAGTTGGAGGGTGAGAGAGTTGGATCTCAAACCAGCGTACCAGCACGGTGGCATAGTGGTTAGCACTGTTGCCTCACAGCGCCAGGGACCCGGGTTCGAATCCGGCCTCAGGTGACTGTCTGTGTGGAGTTTGCACATTCTCCCCGTGTTTGCGTGGGTTTCCTCCGGGTGCTCCGGTTTCCTCCCACAGTCCAAAGATGTGCGGGTTAGGTTGATTGGCTATGATAAATTGACCCTTAGTGTTAGGGGGATGAAATACATGGGGTTACGGGGATAGGGTGGGATATGTGTTGGTGTAGGGGTTACGGGGATCGAGTGGGATATGTGTCGGTGCAGGCTCGATGGGCCGAAATGGCCTCTATCTGCACTGTGGGGTTTCTGTGATTCTGTGATACTAAGCTTAAATAAAGGAGACTATGAAGGTATGAGAGCAGAGTTGACTAAAGTGGACTGGGAAAATAGATTAAGGTGTAAGACGGTACATGAGCAGTGGTGTACATTCAAGGAGATATTTCACAACTTTCAAGAAAAATATATTCCACTGAGGAAAAAGGGGCGTAAAAGAAAAGACAGCCATCCGTGGCTTAGTAAAGTAATAAAGGATAGTATCCGACTGAAAACAAGGGCATATAAAGTAGCCAAATCTAGTGGGAATTTGGAAGGTTGGGAAGCATTTAAAAGCCAGCAAAGAATAACTAAAAGATTAATTAAGAAAGGGAAGATAGATTATGAAAGTAAACTAGCAAAAAATATAAAAACAGATAGCAAGAGTTTCTACAGTTATACAAAAAGAAAAAGGGTGGCTAAAGTGAATGTTGGTCCCTTAGAGGACGAGACCGGGAAATTAGTGGTGGGGAACATGGAGATGGCAGAAACGCTGAACAAATATTTTGTATCAGTCTTTACAGTAGAGGACACTAAAAATATCCCAACACTGGACAAACGGGGGGCTATGGGAGGGAGGAGCTAAACACGATTAAAATCACCAACGAGATGGTACTCGGTAAGATAACGGGACATAAGGCGGATAAATCCCCTGGACCTGATGGCTTACATCCTAGGGTCTTGAGAGAAGTAGCGGTAGGGATTGTGGATGCATTGGTGGTAATTTTCCAAAACTCCCTGGATTCAGGAAAGTCCTCCCTGGATTCAGGAAAGTCCCAACAGATTGGAAAACTGCTAATGTAACGCCCTTATTTAAAAAGGGAGGTAGACAAAAGGCTGGAAACTATAGACCAGTTAGCCTAACATCTGTGGTTGGTAAAATGTTGGCATCCATTATTAAGGAAGCAGTAACAGGACATTTGGATAAGCATAATTTAATCGGACAGAGTCAGCATGGTTTTATGAAGGGGAAGTCATGTTTGACAAATTTGCTCGAATTCTTTGAGGATGTAACAAACAGGGTGGATAAAAGGATACCAGTGGATGTGGTGTATTTGGACTTCCAAAAGGCATTTGACAAGGTGCCACACAAAAGATTACTGCACAAGATAAAAAATCACAGGATTGGGGGTAATATACTGGCATGGGTGGAAGATTGGCTATCTAACAGAAAACAGAGAGTTGGGATAAATGGTTCATTCTTGGGTTGGCAATCAGTAACTAGTGGTGTTCCGCAGGGGTCAGTGCTGGGACCCCAACTCTTTACAATCTATATTAACGATTTGGAGGAGGGGACCAAGTGCAACGTATCCAAGTTTGCTGACGATACAAAGATGGGAGGGAAAGCAGTGAGTGAGGAGGACATAAAAAACCTGCAAAAGGACATAGACAGGCTAAGTGAGTGGGCAGAAATTTGGCAGATGGAATATAATGTTGGAAAGTGTGAGGTTATGCACTTTGGCAGAAAAAATCAAAGAGCAAGTTATTATCTAAATGGAGAGAAACTGCAAAGTGCTACAGTACAAAGGGATCTGGGGGTCCTGGTGCATGAAACACAGAAGGTTAGTATGCAGGTACAGCAGGTGATCAGGAAGGCCAATGGAATCTTGGCTTTTATTGCAAGGGGGATGGAGTATAAAAACAGGGAAGTCTTGCTTCAGTTATACAGGGTACTGGTGAGGCCACACCTGGAATATTGCATGCAGTTTTGGTTTCCATATTTAAGAAAAGATATACTTGCTCTCGAGGCAGTTCAGAGAAGGTTCACTCGGTTGATTCCAGAGATGAGGGGGTTGACTTATGAGGAAAGGTTGAGTAGGTTGGGGCTATACTCATTGGAATTCAGAAGAATGAGAGGCGATCTTATCGAAACATATAAGATTGTGAGGGGGCTTGATCGGGTGGATGCGGAGAGGATGTTTCCGCTGATGGGTGAGACTAGAACTAGGGGGCATAATCTTAGAATAAGGGGCTGCCGTTTCAAAACTGAGATGAGGAGAAACTTCTTCGCTCAGAGGGTAGTAAATCTATGGAATTTGCTACCTCAGAGAGCTGTGGAAGCTGCAACATTAAATAAATTTAAACGGAGATAGACAGTTTCCTCGCTGATAAGGGAATTAGGGGTTACGGGGAGCGGGCAGGGAAGTGGACCTGGATAAAGAAGAAGAAAGCTGCAGACTGCAGGAAGATATCAATGGACTGGTCAGGTGGGCAGAACAGTGGCAAATGGAATTCACTCCGGAGAAGTGTGAGCTAATGCATTTGGGGAGGGCTAACAAGGCAAGGCAATACACATTACAGGAAACTTTGGTTTATCCGGAGGTTAACATAAGAACATAAGAAATAGGAGCAGGAGTAGGCCAATCGGCCCCTCGAGCCTGCTCCGCCATTCAATAAGATCATGGCTGATCTGATCCTAACCGCCAATCCACTATCGCAGAACCATCTCCTGAATCTAACAGAATTAGACACACGAAATAGGAGCAGGATCAGGCTACACGGCCCCTGGGCCCGCTCCGCTACCCACAGGGCCATGACCGATCCGAACCTAGACTCATGTCCAAATTCCTGCCCGCTCCCCGTAACCCTTAATTCCCTTTACTTCTAGGAAACTGTCTATTTCTGTTTTAAATTTATGTAATGATGTAGCTTCTACAGCTTTTTGGGGCAGCATATTCCATGGACCTACCACCCTCTGAGTGAAGTAGTTCCTCCTCATCTCAGTTTTGAAAGAGCAGCCCCTTATTCTAAGACGATGCCCCCCAGGATCACTGGGCCTGCTTCTGGGAAAGGTGGGACTTGTACAAGTCGGACGCGTTGCACCTGAACCAGAGCGGGACAAATATCCTTGCGGGGAGGTTTGCTAGCACTGTTGGGGGGGGTTTAAACTAACTTGGCAGGGGGATGGGATACAGAGGGGAGCTGAAATAGGGGGGGATGTGCTGCCAATTATAGGGAAAAAAACAAGTCAGCTTGGTAGACAGGGCAAATATATAAGGGCAAGGCTGGATGGCATCTATTTTAATGCAAGGAGTCTTGCAAATAAGGTGGATGAACTGAAGGTGTTGATAAACACATGGGAGTATGATATTGTTGCTATCACGGAGACATGGTTGAGGGAAGGGCAGCTCAATATTCCGGGGTACAGAATCTTCAGGCGAGACAGAGGGGGAGGTATAAGAGGAGGGGGTGTCGCAATATTAATTAAGGAGTCAATTACTGCAGTAAGGAGGGATGACATATTAGCAGGGTCCTCTAATGAGGCCATATGGGTGGAGCTTAAAAACAAAAAGGGGGAAAGCACTTTGCTGGGAGTGTACTATAGGCCTCCAAACAGTCAGGGGGAGATAGAGGAACAGATATGTAGGCAAATCTCAGAGAAATGTGCAAATAATAGGGTAATAATAATGGGGGATTTCAACTTCCCCAATATTAACTGGGATAGTCAGAGTGTGAAAGGCTCAGAGGGTGTAGAATTCTTAAAGTGCATCCAGGAGAGCTTTTTCAGCCAGCATGTAGAAAGTCCTACAAGAGAGGGGGCGGTACTGGACCTAATTCTAGGGAATGTGGCCGGCCAAGTGGAAAAAGTGTTTGTAGGTGAGCACTTTGGTGATAGTGACCATAATATGGTAAGATTTAAGGTGGTCATGAAAAAGGACAGGGATGGGCCGGAAATAAAGGTTCTAAATTGGGGGAAGGCCGATTTTAATAGGATAAGGCAGGATCTGGCCAAAATGGACTGGGATCAGCTACTTGTAGGAAAATCCGCATCGGAGCAATGGGAGGCTTTCAGAAGGGAGATTGAGATCATACAATGGCAACATGTTCCCGTAAAGGTCAAGGGTGGTTCCAAAAACCACAGGGAACCTTGGATGTCAGGGGATATACGAGAATGGATTAGGAAAAAAAGGAGGGCTTTTGGTAGATACAAAAGGCTAAAGACGGAGGAAGCCCTAGAGGAGTACAAAAAGTGCAGGGGGATACTTAAAAAAGAAATTAGGAGATCAAGGAGGGGCCATGAAATAACACTGGCGAGCAAAATAAAGGAAAATCCGAAGATGTTTTATAAGTATATTAAGGGTAAGAGGATAACTAGGGAAAAAATAGGGCCCATTAGGGACAAAAGTGGCAATCTGTGTGTGGAGCCGGAAGATGTAGGAGGGGTTCTAAATGAATTTTTTGCATCTGTTTTCACTATGGAGAAGGACGATGTAGACATAGAAATAGGGCGGGGGGACTGTGATATGCTCGAACATATTAACATCGAGAGGGAGGAGGTATTGGCGGTTTTAGCTGGCCTAAAAATGGATAAATCCCCAGGCCCGGATGAAATGTGTCCCAGGCTGCTGTGTGAGGCAAAGGAGGAGATTGCGGGGGCTCTTAACACATATATTCAGGACCTCTCTGGCCACAGGGGATGTGCCAGAGGACTGGAGAACCGCTAATGTAGTACCATTATTCAAGAAGGGTAATAGGGAAAAACCGGGGAACTACAGGCCAGTGAGCCTAACATCAGAGGTAGGAAAATTATTGGAAAAAATCCTGAGGGACAAAATTTGTCTCCACTTGGAGAGGCAAGGATTAATCAGGGATAGTCAACATGGCTTTGTCAAGGGAAGATCATGTCTGACTAATTTGATTGAATTTTTTGAGGGGGTGACTAGGAGTGTGGATGAGGGTAACGCAGTGGATGTGGTATACATGGATTTCAGTAAGGCCTTCGATAAAGTCCCGCACAGGAGACTGGTCAAGAAGGTAAGAGCCCATGGAATCCAGGGTGCCTTGGCACATTGGATACAAAACTGGCTTAGTGGCAGAAGGCAGAGGGTGATGGTCGAAGGTTGTTTTTGTGACTGGAAGCCTGTGGCCAGTGGGGTACCACAGGGATCGGTGCTGGGTCCCTTGCTGTTTGTGGTCTACATTAATGACTTGGATATGAATGTAAAGGGTATGATCAGTAAGTTCGCGGATGATACAAAAATTGGTAGGGTGGTAAATAGCGAGGAGGGTAGCCTCAGTCTGCAGGACGATATAGATGGGTTGGTCAGATGGGCGGAACAGTGGCAAATGGAATTTAACCCGGAAAAGTGCGAGGTGATGCACTTTGGGGGGACTAACAAGGCAAAGGAATACACAATGAATGGAAAGACCCTAGGCAAGACGGAGGGTCAGAGGGATCTGGGTGTGCAAGTACACAGATCCCTGAAGGCGGCGGAACAGGTGGATAAGGTGGTAAAAAAGGCATATGGGATACTTGCCTTCATTAGCCGAGGCAGTGAATATAAGAGCAAGGAGGTTATGATGGAGCTGTATAAAACACTGGTTAGGCCACAGCTGGAATACTGTGTGCAGTTCTGGTCGTCACACTACAGGAAGGATGTGATCGCGTTAGAGAGGGTGCAGAGGAGGTTCACCAGGATGTTACCAGGGCTGGAGCGCTTCAGCTATGAAGAGAGACTGGGCAGATTGGGTTTGTTTTCCTTGGAGCAGAGGAGGCTGAGGGGGGACATGATTGAGGTGTACAAAATTATGAGGGGCATAGATAGGATGGATGCTGAGGAGCTTTTTCCCTTAGTAGAGGGGTCAATAACTAGGGGGCATAGATTCAAGGTAAAGGGCGGGAGGTTTAGAGGGGATTTGAGAAAGAACTTTTTCACCCAGAGGGTGATTGGAGTCTGGAACTCACTGCCTGAAAGGGTTGTGGAGGCAGAAACCCTCACAACATTTAAGTAGCATTTGGATGTGCACTTGAAATGCCATAGCATACAAGGCTACGGGCCAAATGCTGGAATATGGGATTAGATTAGACAGGGCTTGATGGCCGGCGCGGACACGATGGGCCGAAGGGCCTCTATCCGTGCTGTATTACTCTATGAGTTCTAGTTTCACCCATCATCGGGAACATCTTCCCCGCATCCACCCGATCCAGCCCCTTCACAATCTTATATGTTTCAATAAGATCGCCTCTCACTCTTCTGAACTCCAATGAGTAGAGTCCCAATCTACTCAACCTCTCCTCATACGTCCATCCCCTCATCCCCGGGATTAACCGAGTGTACCTTCTTTGTACTGACTCGAGAGCAAGTACGCAGTATTCCAGGTGCGGTCTCACCAATACCTTGTAGAACTGAAGCAATACCTCCCTATTTTTATATTCTATCCCCCTAGCAATGAAAGCCAACATTCCATTGGCTTTCTTAATCACTTGCTGCACCTGCATACTAACCTTTTGAGTTTCGTGCACCAGGACCCCCAGATCCCTTTGTACTTCAGTACTTTCCAGTTTCTTGCCATTAAGATAATAACTTGCTCTACGATTTTTCCTGCCAAAGTGCATAACCTCACACTTTCCAGTATTGTATTCCATCTGCCAAATCTCTGCCCACTTACTTAGCATGTCGATGTCCCCTTGCAGGTTTTTTATGTCCTCCTCACTCACTACTTTCCCTCCCATCTTAGTATCATCTGCAAACTTTGATATGTTACACTCGGTCCCCTCCTCCAAATCGTTAATATAGATTGTAAAGAGTTGGGGACCCAGCACTGACCCCTGCGGAACACCACTAGTTACTGATTGCCAGTCTGAGAAGGAACCATTTATCCCAACTCTCTGCCTTCTGTTAGATAGCCAATCCTCTATCCATGCCAGAATATTACCCTCAATCCCGTGATTTTTTATCTTAAGCAACAATCTTTTGTGTGGCACCTTGTCAAATGCCTTTTGGAAGTCTAAATACACTACGTCCACTGGTTCCCCTTTATCCACCCTATACGTTACTTCCTCAAAGAACTCCAGCAAATTTGTCAAACATGACTTCCCCTTCATAAAACCATGCTGACTTTGTCCTATTAAATTATGATTATCCAAATGTCCTGTTACTGTCTCCTTAATAATGGACTCCAAAGTTTTACCTACCACAGATGTTAGGCTAACCGGTCTGTAGTTTCCAGCCTTCTGTCTACTGCCCTTTTTAAATAAGGGTGTTACATTAGCAGTTTTCCAGTCTGCCGGGACCTTTGCCGAGTCCAGGGAGTTTTGGAAAATTATTACCAATGCATCCACAATCCCTACCGCCACTTCCCTCAAGACCCTAGGATGTAAGCCATCAGGTCCAGGTGATTTATCCGCCTTGAGTCCCATTATTTTACCGAGTACCACTTCCTTAGTGATTTTGATCGTGTTTAGCTCCTCCCCCCCCTTTAGCCCCCTGTTTGTCCAGTGTTGGGATATTCTTAGTGTCTTCTACTGTAAAGACTGATGTAAAATATTCATTCAGTGTTTTTGCCATCTCCATATTTCCCACCATTAATTTCCCGGTCTCATCCTCTAAGGGACCAACATTTACTTTAGCCACCCTTTTTCTTTTTATATAACTATAAAAACTCTTACTATCTGTTTTTATATTTTTTGCTAATTTACTTTCATAATCTATCTTCCCTTTCTTAATCAATCTTTTTGTTATTTTTTGCTGTCTTTTAAACATTTCCCAATCCTCTATCCTCCCACTAGATTTGGCTACCTTATATGCCCTTGTTTTTAGTCGAATACTATCCTTAATTTCTTTACTTAGCCACGGATGGCTGTCTTCTTTTACACCCTTTTCTTCTCAGTGGAATATATTTTTTTTGGAAGTTGTAAAATAACTCCTTAAATGTACACCACTGATCATGTATCGTCTTACCCTTTAATCTATTTTCCCAATCCACTCTACTCAATTCCGCTCTCATACCTTCATAGTCTCCTTTATTCAAGCTTAGCACACTTGTTTGAGATCCAACCTTCTCACCCTCTAATTGAATATGGAATTCAACCATGTTATGGTCACTCATTCCAAGGGGATCCTTTACTAGGACATTTTTAATTAATCCCGTCTCGTTACACAGGACCAGATCTAAGGTTGCTTGCCCCCTGGTCGGTTCAGTTACATACTGCTCAAGAAACCCATCCCTAATACACTCAATGAACTCATCCTCAAGGCCCAATTTGATTTGTCCAATTAATATGATAGTTAAAATCCCCCATAATTATAGATGTTCCCTTATTACAAGCCTCAACTATTTCCTGATTGATACTCCGTCCAACAGAGTTGCCACTGTTCGGAGGCCTATAGACTACGCCCACTAGTGTTTTTTTCCCCTTATTATTCCTTACCTCCACCCAAACTGTTTCATTATCCTGATCTTTTGACCCAATATCATTTCTCTGTATTACAGTGATTCCTTCCTTTATTAACATAGCCACCCCACCTCCCCTTCCTTCCTGCCTGTCCTTCCTGATCGTTAAATAACCTGGTATGTTTAATTCCCAGGCATTGTCACCCTGCAGCCATGTTTCTGTAATGGCCACAAGATCATACCCATATGTAGTTATTTGTGCCATTAACTCGTCTATTTTGTTACGAATGCTACATGCATTCAGATAGAGAACTTTCAAAGATGTTTTGTGACACTTAGTTCCTGCTTTTGCCCTTTTTATTACTTTACCTTTTACTCCATACCTTCTGCCCCTTCCTGACACGCTCTGGTTTTTAATTTCCCCACTGCTACCTAAGTCTATGACCTTCTCTGTTGTCATTTTTATTATTTGCTCTCTAGGAACCTCCCCCCCACTAGTTAGTTTAAAGCCCTCTCTACAGCCCTAGTTATATGATCCGCCAGGACTCTAGTCCCAGCACTGGCCAAGTGAAGCCCGTCCCAACGGAACAGCTCCCTCCTGCCCCAGTACTGGTGCCAGTGTCCCAGGAAACAAAACCCATTTCTTCCACACCAGTCTTTGAGCCACGCATTTACCTCTCTAATTTTATTTGTCCTAGCCAAATTCGCTCGTGGCTCAGGTAATAATCCAGAGATTATTACCCTTGTGGTTCTGCTTTTTAATTTGACCCCTAGCTGCTCAAACTCCCTCAGCAGAACCTCCTTCCTTGTCCTATCTATGTCGTTGGTACCAACATGGACCACGACAACTGGATCCTCCCCCTCCCACTCCAAGTTTCTCTCCAGTCCAGAGGAGATGTCCTTAACCCTGGCACCGGGCAGGCAACACAGCCTTTGGGACTCTCGCTCTCGGCTGCAAAGAACTCTTATCTATCCCCCTAACGATACTATCCCCTACCACTACAACATTTCTTTCAACTCCCCCCACTTGAATGGCCCCCTGCTCCACGGTGCTGTGGCCAGGTTGCTCATCCTCCCTGCAGTCCCTGCTCCTGTCCCCACAGGGAATAAGAGCCTCGAACCTGTTGGACAAGTGCAAGGGCTGCGGCTCCTCCAACACTACCTCCTGGATCCCCGTACCTGCCTCACTTCTAGTCACACCATCCTGACCCTGGCCACGGACTACATCTGAATTAATTAATCTATTGGTGTGACTACCTCGTGATACACAAAGTCCAGGTAACTCTCCCCCTCCCTGATGTGTCTCAGTGTTTGAAGCTCGGACTCCAGCTCGTCAACATGGAGCCGGAGTTCCTCGAGCAGCCAACACTTACTGCAAATGTGATCACCGTGAGCATCAATGGTGTTCATCAGCTCCCACATATTGCAGCAGTAACACATCACCTGATCTCCCATTCTATGTAATTAATTAAATTTATTAATATTATTCTTAAATATCCTCTGCCCCGATTCTAGATGGTGAATATCACACCTTAGAACTATAAACCAAAGAGATTTAAGCTTAAAAGGGAGAAATACTCACCAACCAATCACTTACCCGCTTTCTGTGACGTCACACTTGGATTACTTTTTACCTCTCTCCTTCCAGACTGGAGATTGGTAGGCCTTACCTGGTCTCTGGGGACTTTTACAGCCCCGTTCTGCCGCTCAGGATTCCCGCCGACGCTGTGAGGCCTTACCTGGTCTCTGGGGACTTTTACAGCCCCGTTCTGCCGCTCAGGATTCCCGCCGACGCTGTGAGGCCTTACCTGGTCTCTGGGACTTTTATAGCCCCGCTCTGCCGCTCAGGATTCCCGCCGACGCTGTGAGGCCTTACCTAGTCTTTGGGGCCTTTTATACCCCGCTCTGCCGCTCAGGTTTCCCGCCGACGCTGTGAGGCCTTACCTGGTCTCTGGAGCCTTTTATACCCCGCTCTGCCGCTCAGGTTTCCCGCCGACGCTGTGAGGCCTTACCTGGTCTCTGGGCCTTTTATAGCCCCACTCTGCCGCTCAGGATTCCCGCTGACGCTGTGAGGCCTTACCTGGTCTCTGGGACTTTTATAGCCCCGCTCTGCCGCTCAGGATTCCCGCCGACGCTGTGAGGCCTTACCTAGTCTTTGGGGCCTTTTATACCCCGCTCTGCCGCTCAGGTTTCCTGCCGACGCTGTGAGGCCTTACCTGGTCTCTGGGGAGTTTTATACCCCGCTCTGCCGCTCAGGATTCCCGCCGACGCTGTGAGGCCTTACCTGGTCTCTGGGGCCTTTTATACCCCGCTCTGCCGCTCAGGTTTCCTGCCGACGCTGTGAGGCCTTACCTGGTCTCTGGGGACTTTTATACCCCGCTCTGCCGCTCAGGTTTCCTGCCGACGCTGTGAGGCCTTACCTGGTCTCTGGGGACTTTTATACCCCGCTCTGCCGCTCAGGTTTCCCGCCGACGCTGTGAGGCCTTACCTGGTCTCTGGGGACTTTTATACCCCGCTCTGCCGCTCAGGATTCCCGCCGACGCTGTGAGGCCTTACCTGGTCTCTGGGGCCTTTTATAGCCCGCTCTGCCGCTCAGGATTCCCGCTGACGCTGTGAGGCCTTACCTGGTCTCTGGGGACTTTTATACCCTGCTCTGCCGCTCAGGTTTCCTGCCGACGCTGTGAGGCCTTACCTGGTCTCTGGGGACTTTTATACCCCGCTCTGCCGCTCAGGTTTCCCGCCGACGCACTGAGGCCTTACCTGGTCTCTGGGGCCTTTTATACCCCGCTCTGCCGCTCAGGATTCCCGCCGACGCTGTGAGGCCTTACCTGGTCTCTGGGGACTTTTATACCCCGCTCTGCCTGTCCGGAATGCTCGATCCACCGGCAAAAAGCAGGAGCCGTTTTGTTAGTTTTTTTTCTTTTCGTTGCTTTTTTTTTACCAGTCAGGCTCTGCAATGTCTCGCTGAAGCTGTTGCTAAGCTACAGAGACGCTTGCATGGTACGGCCGACTGTTTAAAAGCTGTTGCTAAGCAACAGGGTTTGTTGCCAGATACGGAGCTCCCGTATGTTTCAACATTAGCGCTGGTTTGTCCGGCAGTTTTGATGGGACGGCAACAGCTCGGTCCCGTCGGTGCCGGATAGCACAGAGTTTCCTGTAAATGGTAGGACACTAAGAAGTGCAGAAGATCTGAGTGACCTTGGATTGCATGTCCACAGACCCCTGAAGGTAGCAGGACAGGTAGATAAGGTGGTTAAGAAGGCAAACAGGATACTTTCCTTTACTAGCCGAGGCATAGATTATAAGAGCAGGGAGGTTATGCTTGAACTGTATAAAACACTAGTAAGGCCACAGCTAGAATACTGTGTGCAGTTCTGGTCACCACATTACAGGAAGGATGTGATTGCGCTAGAGACGGTGCAGAGGAGATTTAGGAGGATGTTGCCTGGGCTGGAGAATTTTAGCTATGAGGAAAGATTGGATAGGCTGGGATTGTTTTCTTTGGAACAGAGGAGGCTGGGGGGAGATTTAATTGAGGTGTATAAAATTATGAGGGGCCTAGATAGAGTGGATAGGAAGGACCTATTTCCCTTAGCAGAGGGGTCGATAATCAGGGGGCACAGATTTAAAGTAATTGATAGAAGGTTTAGAGGGGATTTGAGGAGACATTTTTCACCCAGAGGGTGGTGAGGCCTGGAACTCACTGCCTGAAAGGGTGGTAGAGGCAGAAACCCTCATCACATTTAAAAAGTGCTTGGATGTGCACTTGAAGTGCCGTAACCTACAGGGCTACGGACCAAGAGCTGGAAAGTGGGATTAGGCTGGATAGCTCTTTGTCGGCCGGCACAGACACGATGGGCCAAATGGTCTCCTTCTGTGCTGTAAATTTGTATTGATTCTATAAATGAGAAACTAGATTTAGCACAGCACATTACTAATTCAGAAATAGTATTTTGCAACCATCAAAATTAATACAAAATGCAGAGGTGCAATGATTTGGTGACAGCATTGCAGCTGCTAGCCTTAAACCAGAGAACTGCCAATGCAAAGGGAGCGGATATTCTAAATTTTGTTATAAGTAAAGCAGCTACCAATAACAGTGTCCTTTCAAATCACTTCCGTAGCAATTATACTACCTACAGGGCTACGGACCAAGAGCTGGAAAGTGGGATTAGGCTGGATAGTTCTTTGTCGGCCGGCATGGACACGATGGGCCAAATGGCGGCCTCCTGTGCTGTAAATTTCTATGATGTACTTAATGTATGCCTCTTTCCTTACCTTCAATTGTTCCCTTATGGCTTTATTCATCCATGGAGTCTCATTAGTGTTTAGTTTGTTCTTTCCTTTTAGCAGAATATATTGTTCCTGCACTCTCTTGAACACCATTTTAAATGTTTCCCATTGCTGTTCTACATCGTCGTTTGCCAATATTGTTGCCCATTTTATTTTCCCAAGTTCTATTCTCAGCCCCTCAAAATCAGCTTTTCTCCAATCTATTACCCTGGTTTTCGTCATACTTATGTCCTTCTCAATTATCATCTTAAAGCGTATTATATTATGGTCACTATTGCCTAGATGTTTCCCTACTTTTACTTCTCTTATCTGCTCTGGTTCATTCCCCATTACTAGATCCAATAGCGAATCCTCTCTTGTTGGGCTTTTTACATATTGGGTTAGAAAGGAGTCCTGTGCAGGAGTCCTGGCGCAGTGTGGACCAGCAGCGGGGTCGGGGCCCAGGGAAGGTGCGGCACGGGCCAACAGCGAGGTCGGGAGGACCACAATGCATCCTACGAAACCCAGGCAGAGAGGACCTGCGGGAAGGAGGGAGGAGGACAGTAGGAGTCTGTGTGTGTGTGTGTGCTAGGCTGATGTAGCAGAGCCTGGTCTCCAATCGTCTTGGATCCCCTTGCCATTGGACCAAGACCTTGCTCTGTCAAGCCCGTGTGGTAGCTGATGTGTAACGGCCACCTCACGTTAAAAGACTTCACACACAGGCATCTTCCACCCTTTAAAATAAAGTTCGGGGCCTGGAACGTCAGGACCCTCATGGACAACCCCAATAGTGACAGACGGGAACGCCGTACTGCTATCGTTGCCTGGGAGCTCGGACGTTTCGACATTGACATCGCCGCCCTAAGCGAGACCCAGCGGGCAGGGGAAGGCCAGTTCAAGGAGCAAGGCGGTGGCTACACCATCTTCTGGAAAGGCAAACCTGAAGAAGAACGCCACCTCCATGGGGTAGGCTTCGCCATAAAAAATGAACTGCAGGAAACTTTGTGTTAACTGTCCGGAATGCTCGAGCCACCGGCAAAAATCAGGAGCTGTTTTCGTTAGGTTTTATTTCTTCTCGTTGCTTTTTTTCCTCAACAGTCAAGCTCTGCTAGGTCTGCTGAAGCTGTTGCTAAGCTACAGAGACGCTTGGACTGTTTAGAAGCTGTTGCTAAGCAACAGGGTTTGTTGACAGATACGGAGCTCAAAAGGTCCCGTATCTTTCAACATTAGCGCTGGAGTGTCCGGCAGTTTTGAAGGAACGGCAACAGCTCGGTCCCGTCGGTGCCGGATAGCGCACAGTTTCCTGTAGTTGGGCATCTCCGAGACTCCCCTTGCGGTATAAACGAGCGCCTCATGACTCTTCGGCTCACCCTAGCCCGGAACCAGTGCGCTGCGGTCATCAGTGCGTACACCCCAACACTGGAAGCCACAGGCGAGACCAACGAGGAATTCTACTCCAGCCTCGAACAATCCCTGTCCCAAGTCCCAACAGGCGACGAGCTGATCCTCCTTGGCGACCTTAACGCCAGAGTTGGAAAGGACACAGACCTCTGGGGAGGTGTGATCGGAGGAGAGGGGGTAGGGAAAACCAACTCCAACAGTACAGTCCTCCTGACAGTGATTAGAACGTGGCCTTGTCATAACCAACACCTTGTTCCGTCAGAGAGACAAGTACAAGGCTTCATGGCAGCACCCTCGCTCCAAGCACTGGCATCTGCTGGACTACGTCATCGTCTGAGCGAGGGGCCGCATCACCCGCACCATGACAGAAACTGACGACTGCTGGACAGACCACCGCCTAATCTGCTCTGTCATTTCCATCAATGTAGCCCCAAAACAGCGGCGGCAACAGAAGCAATGCCGCAGGAAAATCAACACTGGAGCACTCAAAGACCCTGCTAAGAAAGCCCTATTCAGCCTGCGCCTCACAACCAACCTGACGCCTCCCAGTGATGCAGAGACACAGAGTGTCCACAGCGTCTGGTCTGCACTCAAGGCCTCCATAATCAGCACCTGTGAAGAGACGCTCGGTCACTCAACCAGGAAACACCAAGACTGGTTCGACGAGAACGACCAGGAGATCCATGAGCTAATAAGCCGCAAGCGCAAGGCATTCCTGATCTGGAAACAGCAACAGAATTCGAGTGCAAGAAAGCAGCTCTACAGACGCCTGAAGGCCGAGAGGTCCAACAAAAAACTCGTGACCTAAAGAACAGATGGTGGGTGGAGAAAGCGCAGGAGATCCAGCAGCTAGCCGACAACCACGACGTGTGTGGATTCTTAAGCGCAGTCAAAGCCACCTACGGCCCAAGCACCCAAGGTCCTACCCCACTGCGGGCCATGAACGGAGAGGTACTCTTGAAGGACAGGGAGGCAGTCAGTGCCCGCTGGAAGGAGCACTTCGAAGATCTCCTCAACCGAGACTCTGTCTTCGACGTGAGTGTCCTCAACTCCATCCCGCAGCATGCTGCCCACCACCATCTCGGCACATCCTCGCCCGTCAAGAGGTTGAAAAGGCCATCCGACAACTGAAGAACAAGAAGCCTCAGGAGCCGATGGAATCCCTGTCGAGGCACTAAAGCATGGCGGAGAAGCACTACTGGCACAAATTCATGAACTAATTTCTCTTATCTGGAAGGAGGAGAGCGTGCCAGGTGATCTCGGAGACGCCGTAATTGTGACCATCTTCAAGAAAGGTGACAAGTCCGATTGCAGTAATTACAGAGGAGTTTCCCTGCTGTCTGCCACAGGGAAAGTCATCGCAAGAATCCTCAATCGCTTTCTCCCAGTGGCTGAAGAGCTCCTCCCAGAGTCGCAATGCAGATTCCGCCCACTAAGGGGCACAATGGACATGATCTTCACCACGCGTCAATTACAAGAGAAATGCAGGAAACAGCACCAACTGCTGTACATGGCCGCCTTTGATCTCACAAAGGCCTTCGACACCGTCAACCGTGAGGGATTATGGCGTGTCCTCCTCAAATTTGGCTGCCCTCAAAAGTTTGTCACCATCCTCCGCCTGCTTCATGACAACATGCAAGCCGTGATCCTGACCAACGGTTCCACCACAGACCCAATTCATGTACGGACCGGGGTCAAGCAAGGCTCTTCTTGATCTTCCTTGCTGCAATGCTCCATCTCACCCTCAGTAAACTCCCCGCTGGAGTGGAGCTAATTTACAGAACAAAACGGGAAACTGTTCAACCTCCGTCGACTCCAGTCCAGATCCAAGGTCGTCCCATCCTCTGTCGTCGAATTACAGTATGCAGACGACGCTTGTGTCTGCGCCCACTCGGAGATCGAACTCCAAACCATCGTCGGCACCTTCACCGAAGCATACAAGAGCATGGGCCTTACACTAAACATACGTAAGACAAAGGTCCTCTACCAACCTGCCCTGGTCACACAGCACTACCCCCCCGATTATCAATATCCACGACAAGGCCTTGGACAACGTGGCCCACTTTCCATACCTCGGGATCCCACTATCAACAAGGGCAGACGTCGACAACGAAGTCCAACGCCGCCTTCAGTGTGTCAGTGCAGCTTTCAGTTGCCTGAGGAAGAGAGTGTTTGAAGATCAGGACCTCAAACCCTGCACCACGCTCATGATCTACAGAGCAGTAGTAATACCCGCCCTCCTGTATGCCTCAGAGACATGGACCATGTACAGCAGGCACCTCAAAGCACTAGAGAGGTACCACCAACGCTTCCTCCGCAGGATCCAGCAAATTCATTGGCAGGATAGGCGCACCAACGTCAGTGTTCTCGCTCCGGCCAACATCCCCAGCATCGAAGCTTTGACCACGCTTGATCAGCTCCGATGAACCGGTCAGATTGCCCGATGTGAAACTTCCAAAACAAGCGCTCTAGTCGGAGCTCCGACACGGCAAGAGAGCCCCAGGTGGGCAGAGGAAACACTTCAAGGACATCCTCAAAGCCTCCTTGAAAAAGTGCAACATCCCCACCGACACCGGGGAATCCCTGACCCAAGACCGCACAAAGTGGAGGAGAAGCATCCGGGAAGGCGCCGAACACCTCGAGTCTCTTTGCCGGGCGCAAGCGGAAGCCAAGTGCAAACAGCGCAAGGAGCGCATGTCAACCCAAGCACCCCACCCTCCCCTTCAACCACCGTCTGCCCCACATGTGACAGAGACTGTAGGTCCCGCATTGGACTCATCAGTCACCTGCGAACTCATTTTTAATGTGGAAGCAAGTCATCCTCGGTTCTGAGGGACTGCCTAAGAAGAAGGGGTTAGAAAGGAGTCCTGTGCACATTGTAGGAACTCCATTCCCTTATCCCCTTTACCTACCTCTTCTGTCCAATTAATATTGGGGTAGTTGAAATCCCCCATGATGATTATTCTGTTTTTTACTCATTTCCCTAATTTGTCTGCATATTTCTTCCTCCACCTCCCTTCCACTATTAGGTGGTCTGTAGACCACGCCTATTAATTTGATTGATCCTTTATTATCTTTTATCTCTATCCATATGGATGCTATTTTTGTCTTGCTGATATCTACTTCCCTTTTTTCCACTGCCATTATGTTATCTTTAATAACTGCAGCTAATCCACCTCCCCTTTCTCCCCCTCTATCTTTTCTAAATGTTATACCCTGCAATGTTTAATTCCCAGTCCTGGTTTTTCTGTAGCCATGCCTCAGTAATCCCTACTATGTCTGGTCCTCCCAACGCATGATTGCCTCCAGCTCCCCTGTTTTATTACGGAGACTGTGTGCACTGCTGCACAGGCAGTTTAACTCATTTTTAATAGGATTTCCTCTCACTTTACGTTAACCATCTTTTTAGACTCCTGCTCTATAACTCTCTCTGCTCCCTTGCCGTCAGTGTCCTCCCTTACTTTATTCTTTCCTAAGCTCTCTTTTCCTGCTTTGTTTATAGTTAAGCTGGTTACATTTCTTGTAGGCCCCACCCCCCATTTTACTAGTTTAAAGCCTTTGCCACCTCCCTATTTATCCTTTCCGCTAGGACACGGGTCCCGGTTCAGGTGGAACCCGTCCCATCGGTACAGCTCCTGCCTGTCCCAGAACCGGTGCCAGTGTCCCATGAAAAGGATCCCCTCTTTCCCACACCAGCCTTTTAGCCACGTGTTAATTCTCCTGATATTTCTGCTTCTATGCCAATTTACACGTGGCTCGGGCAATAATCCAGAGATTATTACCCTCGAGGTCCTGCTTTTTAATTTAGATCCGAACTCCTGATACTCTTTCAGCAGGACCTCCTCCCTGTTCCTACCTATGTCATTTGTTCCAACATGGACCACGACAACTGGATTTACCCCCTCCCTTTCCAAGTTCCTCTCCAGCCGCTGTGAGGTAGGCAACACACCCACATAGTGCAGTCCAGACACACAACCTGCCCTGCCATATCTTATTCTAGCCTTATTTATTTAATTAGTTACGAAAGTCTTTATTCAATGATTATTTATAGTTATATTAATTAGTTTAACAAGTTAAGCTATAAATTTAAATACAGTACTTTCCAATTCCCGAGTCCAAATCGTTAATGTAAATGGTGAACATTGGTCCCAGCACCGATCCCTGTGGAAAACCACTTTCCACCTTTTGCCAGCCTGAGTTACTACGTTTAGCCCTTATTTTGTGTTTTGTAGCCAGCTTGCTCTCCATTCTGCTACTTGTCCCCTGACTACACATGTTCTGACCATAGTTGTGAGTCTACTATACGGTACCTTATCAAAGTTTTTGTCTACTCTTTCTGTTACTACTTCAAAGAATTCAATAAGGTTGGTCAAGCATGACCTTCCCTTTTGAAATCGTGCTGACTACGCTTTATTGTATTTTCAGTCTCTAGACAGTTTTCTATTACATCTTTGAGTAAACATTCCATTATCTTTCCCACCTCTGATGTTAAGCTAACTGGTCTATAGTTCCCTGGACTTGTTCTATCTCCCTTTTTAAATATAGGGATCACATTAGCTGTCCGCCAGTCCTCTGGTACTATCCCCTTTTCTGATGAATGTTTAGTATATATATGTAATACTCCCTTTGCTATCTCTTCCCCAACTCTTTTAATATGCACGTATCCACCTGGACCAGGGGTTTTATCCTCTTGAAGTTTGATTAGTTTATCAGTTATCTTCCCCCCTTCCTGTCTTAAATGTCTTTATCTTTTTTGATCTCTTCGAAGGTCATGTCCACCATGCTAGAATCATGGAAAGGTTACAGCACAGAAGGAGGCCATTTGGCCCATCGAGCCCGTGCCGGTTCTCTGCAAGAGCACTTAAGCTAGTCCCCCTCCCCCGCTCTTTCCCAAATTATTTTTCCTTCAGGTACTTAGACAATTCCTTTTTGAAAGCGGTGATTGAGTCTGCCTCCACCACCCTATCAGGCAGTGCATTCCAGATCATAACCACTCGCTGCGTAAGAAAGTGTTTCCTCACGTCGCCTTTGGACCTTTTGCCAATCGCTTTAAATCTGTGTCCTCTGGTTCTCGACCCTTCCGCCAATGGGACCAGTTTCTCTCTATCTACTCTGTCTAGATCCCCTCATGATTTTGATAACCTCTATCAAATCTCCTCTCAGGAGAACAGCCCCAGCTTCTCCAGTCTATCCACGTAACTGAAGTCCCTCATCCCTGGAACCATTCTTGTAAATCTTTTCTGTACCCTCTCTAAGACCTTCACATCCTTCCTAAAATGCGGTGTCCAGAATTGGACATAATACTCCAGTTAAGGTCGAACCAGTGTTTTATAAAGGTTCATCATAATGTCCTTGCTTTTATTTGAGCTACAGGGGAGTCGAGGGTTATGGGGAGTCGAGGGTTATGGGGAGTGGGTGGGAAAGTGGAGTTGAGGCCAAGATCAGATTAGCCATGATGTTATTGAATGGCGGGGCAGACTCGAGGGGCCGAATGGCCTACTCCTGCTCCTATTTTTTTTAAATTCATTGATGGGATGTGGGCGTCGCTGGCTGGCTAGGCCTGCATTTAGTGCCCATCCCTAATTGCCCTCGAGAAGATGGTGGTGAGCCGCCTTCTTGAACCGCTGCAGTCCATACGGTGTAGGTACACCCACAATGCTGTTAGGAAGGGAGTTCCAGGATTTTGGCCCAGCGACAGTGAAGGAACGGCGATACAGGTCCAAGTCAGGATGGTGTGTGGCTTGGAGGGGAACTTGTAGGTGGTGATGTTCCCATGCGTCTGCTGCCCTTGTCCTTCTAAGTGGTAGAGGTCGCGGGTTTGGAAGGTGCTGTTGGAAGGAGCTTTGGCGAGTTGCTGCAGTGCATCTTGTAGATGGTACACACTGCAGCCACAGTGCGCCGGTGGTGGAGGGAGTGAATGTTGAAGGTGGTGGATGGAGTGCCAATCAAGCGGGCTGCTTTATCCTGAATGGTGTCGAGCTTCTTGAGTGTTGTTGGAGCTGCACTCATCCAGGCAAGTGGAGAGTATTCTTATGTTCTTTTGTACTCTCTGCCTCTATTTATGAAGCCCAGGATCCCGTATGCTTTTTTAACCACTTTCTCAACCTGTCCTGCTACCTTCAATGATTTGTGCACATATACCCCCAAGTCTCTGTTCATGCACCCCCTTTAGTATTGTACCCTTTAATTTATATTACATTTAGTCTCCCTGGTAAATACTGAGGCAAAGTAATTATTCAATATTTCTGCCATTTTGCTGTCATTACCTGAGAGTTTATTGTGTGCATCCCTTTATTGCCCTATCCCTATCCTGACTTTTTCTTTTGTTATTTATATGTCTGTAGGTTACTTTACTATTTAGAATAGTTGAATAGTACAGCACAGAAGGAGGCCATTCAGCCCATTGAGTGCGGCAAAGTTCCCATTAAGCTGCGTGGCCTCGCAGTGGTCTGGAGATCCCGTGCAGGCCAGTCACCAGCTTTTGAATGGAAAAACTGCGCAAGCGTGGAAATTTGAATGGGTCTCGCAGCCTGTTAAAGGGACCACGCAGCAGAAAAAAAATTAGAGGGAATATTGGTCTGCGCCAACGTTCCCTTTAGGCTGCGCCTCCGCACAGCGCTCTGCAGGTCCCGCACAGATAGTGAACCAACTTTTAAATGGACAAACCGTGCATGTGTGGAATTTTGAATGAATTAGAGGGAACATTGGTCTGTGCCGGCTCTTTCCCCATATCCCTGCAATATTTTCTTCAAGTATTCATCCAACTCCCTTTTGAAGGCTACTATTGAATCTGTATCCACTGCCCTATCAGGCAGCGCAGTCCAAATCCTAACCACTCCTTGAGTAAAAACATTTTTCCTCCTGTCGCCTCTGGTTCTTTTACCATTCGCTGTAAATCTGTGCCCTCTGGTTATCGACCCTTCAGCCAGTGGAAACAGTTTCTCTTTATTTAATCTATCTAAACCCTTCATGATTTTAAACACCTCCATCAAGTCTCAGCCTTTTTATATTCCTTGATAATTTAATTTCATAGTTTCTCTTTGCTTTGCTCATTTTTTTTACTTTCTAATCTCTTTGTATTCCCTTTTGCCGTCCTCTCCTTTATTGTCTATGTACTTAGTGTATGCCTTTTTCTTTAGTTTCAATTTTACCCTCATCTCTTTATTCATCCATGGACCATGACAACTGGATCTTCCCCCTCCCTTTCTAACTCCCTCTTTAGTTGCTCCGCGATATCTAGGCAACACATCCTTCGGGACTCTCGATTGTAGCTGCAGTGGACACTATCCCCCTAATTATAGAATCCCCGATGGCTACAGCCTTTCTATTCTGCTCCTCCCCTTGGACAGCCTCCTGCTCCATGGTGCCTCAGTCAGCATTCTGGCTCTCCTCCCCACGGTTAATCTCCTTATCCTCATCCTCACAGGTAGCAAGTTGTACTTGTTGGACAATACCAGTGTCTGCGGGATCTCCTCCTCTATCTCCCCTCGGTTCCCCCTACCCTGCTGACTGACAGTCACACTCTCCCCCTCCTGCTCCTATGCTCTCCTCTGAGGTGTGACTGTACTCTGGAGAAAACGATCCAGAAATTATCTATAATTAAGGACAGAGTGACTGATAACTTAGTGAAATTTGAGCTGGGGTGGCGGGTGTCCCTCCTGATGTCCTGTTCCTTTTTAAATGTAGTTCCAGTTTTGACAAGGCTCTACGCCTGAAATGTTAACTGATCTCTTCTCTCACAGACGCTGCTTGAGCTGCTGGGTGTTTTCCGCATTTTCTGTTTTTGTTTTGGATTTTCTTGTAGTACCCAATCTAGTCACTGGGTGTCAGTGTAAGCACATTCATTAACAGATCCTCATGACCTAAACAGGGTACTGGAGCAGTACAGTGCTGGGTCAGGAGCTTTCAATACAGCTCAGTCAGTGTACAGTAAAATCATCCGATAATCCATCGGGTTATATTGTTTGAAAGGCTTCTACAGCTTTTGGTAGGATAAATTAAAGAAAGAGACTTGCATTTCTATAGCACCTTTCATGACCTCAGGATGTCCCAGAGCGCTTTACAGCCAATTAATTACTTTTGAGGTGTAGTCACTGTTATAATGTAGGAAACTGCAGGCCGAGTGAGTTTAATGTCAGGAGTGGGAAAATTGCTAGAATGCATCATCAGAGACGAGTGGAAAGTATAAGCTGATTGGGGAGAGTCAGCAGGGTATTTTGAAAGGTAGGTCAAGTCTAAGTAACCGAGTAGAGTTATTAATGGCCAGCGAAGTGGTAGATGGAGGAGAATCAATGGTGGCTGTTTATGTGGACTATCGGGGCACTCGATGAGGGTTATGCACAAGAGATTTTGAACTAAAGTGGAGTCCGGTGGATTTGGAGAAAGCCTGGTGTTGCGAATAGGACGCTGGTGCTGAGGGAGGGAGAAAGCATAAAAGACATTCTCGGATGGGCGGAGAGTGACTGGTGTCTCAAATATCACTGCTCCGAATTAACTAGAAACACACACACACATATACATACGTACAGGCATATATACACACACACCATATACACACACATCATATACACAGGCATATATATATACACACACACACCATATACACACACACCATATACACAGGCAGATATACACACACACACACACCATTAGGGTTGCAAAGGGGTGGAAAGTTTCCGGGAAATTTCCGGAAATTTTCCATGGGAAGTTTAGCTTGGGAATTTTGCCCAAAAAAGCACATGCTAGCATAATAGTGTTTTTTTTTTATTTCTTTTTTTTCCACAGGTCCTCTCTTAATTACTAACAGATGGGATCTTAATTATTAAGGAATTTCTTAATCAATATATGTTTATCTTCTTACTTGGCTTGTTTTAATAATTACAAGTTTTGTGTGTGACTGTGAACAAATGTGTCCTGATTGGGTGGATGAGCGATTAGCTCCCTCTATTTGTAATATTTGTATATCGAATTGTGATTGGCCTGCAGGCATCTGTAAGACTGCTATAGTTTTTTTAAGATCCAGGTTGGGGGTCCTGAGGGAAGTCATTTTGTTTTCTGCTGATGTTGTGATGATGCAGTAAGTAAATCAGACTTTATACCAAATAAACCAGTTACTTGTTGAACTCTGTTCTCCTTCAATTTAAAATATACAAAATAATACACTATTGGTGATGTAGCGTCGTGTGTGTAGGACAACAGACACACAGGCACATACATTGCTGATGAGCTGAAAGCGGTCATCAACGATCTTGGATCACAAAAGGTCTTTGCAGTAGTTACTGACAATGCTGCGAATATGAAGGCTGCTTGGGCTCAAGTGGAGGAGGCCTACCCTCATATTACATCTATTGGGTGCGCAGCTCATGGGCTTAACCTGCTCCTCAAGGACATCATGGGTTTGAGAACCATGGAAGCACTGTACAAGAGAGCCAAGCAAGTTGTTAAGTATGTCAGGGGAAAACAGGTAGTTGCAGCAACCTACAACTCCAAGCAAATGACAAAGAACAAGAACACCACACTGAAGCTGCCCAACAACACTAGATGGGGTGGTGTTGTCATAATGTACAACAGCCTTCTGGAGGGTAAGGAGTCGCTGCAAGAAATGGCAATATCCCAGTCTGGGGATATGGAAACCACCATCAAGAAAACACTGCTGGGTGATGTGTTTTGGGAGAGAGTGGTTAGCAGCCTTAAACTACTCTCACCAGTAGCATCTGCAATTGCTCAGATTGAAGGAGATGATGCTGGCTTGTCGGATGTTCTCAGGCTTTTTACTGATTTAAAAGAACAAATCAGCATTGCCCTACCCACATCCCTGCTGCTCAAAGCAGAGGAGAAGGCAATTGTTCAATTCATACAGACGCGTCAAGAATTTTGTGTCAAGCCGATTCATGCTGCAGCATACATGCTGGACCCAAAGCATGTTGGGAGACCAATACTTTCTGGAGAACAGATCAACAGCGCTTACAGTGTGATTTCTACCCTCTCACACCATCTCAATCTGGACGTGGGCAAAGTTCTCTACCAAGCAAGGTCTTTGGAATGGGGATGGGATATGGGAATCATGCAAGCATATCAGTGCACATACCTGGTGGAAGGGACTTTGTGCATCTGAGGCCTTGTCACCTATTGCATCGGTGATACTCCAAATCCCACCTTCATCAGCGGCCTCTGAACGAAACTGGTCACTTTTTGGGAATACGCATACAAAGGTGCGCAACAGGCTGACTAACAAGAGAGTGGAGAAACTGGTGGCTATCCGGGCGAACCTACAACTTATTGAGCCAGATACAGAAGTGTCCACCACACAGCTAGACACTGACACAGAGGAGGAAATGGACACGTCAGAGCCCGAGTCAGAGAATCAGGAGGAGCAATGAGGAGTAGAAGACTCAGAACACTCATGAGTAGAAGACTCAAAGGGACAAAATAAGGACAAATTACAGGCTAAATAAGCTGACGCTCTTTTTATTTTATTTTAGATGGGTCTTTTTTGTGGGGGTTCAATAAAGTTCAAAATTATAACCTAAATAAAGTTTTGAAAGCCTGTTTTTATTTGTATGGAACAGTATGTCTATTTTGACGACAAAGATAATATAAGGGTCAGAGACAAAAATCATCAGTGTGCAAAAAAACTCTAAATTCCCCAAATTCCCATAAATTCCTGAAAATTCCCATGGAAAGTTTCCTCTTTTAAAAATTCCCAGAATTTTGCAACCCTACACACCATATACACACACACCATATACACACACACACACACACACACACACACACACACACACACACACACACACACACACCAGATACACACACCATACACACACACACCATATACACACACCATATATACACACCATATACACATACACCATATACACACACCATATACACACACCATACACACACACCATATACACAGGCAGATATATACACACACACACACATACAGGCATATATACACACGCACGCATATATACACACATGCATATATACACACACCATATACATAGACACAGGCATATGCACACACACACACCATATACATAGACACAGGCATATATATACACACACACCATATACATAGACACAGGCATATATATACACACACACCATATACATAGACACAGGCATATACACACACACACACATACCATATACACACACCATATATATATATATACACAGGCATATACATACACACACACACACCATACACACACACACACACACACACACACACACAGGCATATATACACACACACCATATACACACACACCATATACACAGGCATATACATACACACACACCATATACACACACACCATATACACACACACGCATACACACACACACCATATACACACACACACCATATACACACACACACAGGCATATATACACACACAACATATACACACACACCATATACACAGGCATATACATACGCACACCATATACACACACACACACCATAAACACACACACCATATACACACACACACACACCATATACATACACACACACCATATACACACACACACACACACCATATACACACACACACACACACACCATATACACATACACACACACACTATACACACACACACACCCACCATATATATACACACATACACCATATATATACACACGCACACACACCATACACACGCACAAACACACCATACACGCACGCACACCCCATATACGCGCACACACCATATATACATACACACTGTGATAAAAATGATAACTTCCGGGAAGTTATGTCATCACTTCCTATGAACTATGAACTGTGTACATACCTCACTTCCTGTCATGTCACTTCCTGTTGGACTGGTATAAATACTGGTCTGTTCAGTATTGTAAGAGGCTTCTACCAGAGGCATGGTAAAGACCTCTCTTGTGTATATAGTGTGTTTATAAGTTACTTAAAGCTTACTTTAAAGTTACTTGATGGTAAGTCTCCTTTTTCTTACATCAATTTAAGTAACTTAGTATTTACACTGACAAATACTAGACCTTCAGACAAACTCGGAAGTTAAGGATCCAGGGAACCACCCATCATGGAGAAAATCCTTAGACCTATTCGTCTGGACTTGGACCCGAATACACCAGCAGCTGGCAGGGTATGGAAGCATTGGTATCGTACTTTTGAGAATTTTCTGGATGAATGTAAAGCGGATGCTCCTGCTAAATTGAAGATACTTGTCAATTATGTGACCCCAACAGTGTTTGAATATGTTGATGACTGGGATAATTACGAAGAGGTGATTCGGGCACTTAAGAAACTGTATGCGAAGACCCCAAATGAGGTCTATGCTAGACATCTACTGGCCACAGCCCGACAAGGGCCAGGGGAATCAATTGACGAATTCCTGCAAGAACTTCGCAGGCTCAGCGTAGATTGTAACTTTCAGGCAGCCTCAGCTGAGCTGTACCGCCAAGAAATGATTCGTGATGCTTTCATCTGCGGGATTGCCTCTCCATTTATACGCCAGCGTCTACTAGAAAGTAAAACACTTGAGCTACAAAAAGCTTTTGACCTAGCTTGTTCACTGGATTTGGCAAAGAGAAATGCAGACCTCTATCAGCTGCCCAGATCTCGATCTGCTGCTGTAGCTGCAACCAGACAATTCAAGCGGTCTCAGGTGAACCCTATCATGGGGGAATCTAATTCTGATAATTCTGATGAAGAAGAGGAGGACGACCCCACTTTAGCAGCCTCTTGGCAATCTAGGAAGGAATGCTTCTTTTGTGGAGATGCTTTTCACCCTAGGAAAACCTGCCCTGCTCGCAATGCAATCTGCAGTTATTGCGGGAAAAAAGGACACTTTGCTAAAGTTTGCCTATCAAGGGCCTCTACGAGGGCCAATCCAGCTAAGGCCTACCGAACTGCCCCAATTAGGGCCTATCAAGATGCTCCAGCTAGGACCTATCAAGCTTCCTCTCGAGCTCTCTCCCGAAGAAGCACACCGAGAGTTTTAGCCACTCTCTGTGCAACGACACCAATTACAGCTGCTTGCCCACAGAACCTGTCTCATGCAGCCACAAAAATTTCAATTAAAGGGCATACCTTAGATGCCTTAATTGACTCAGGAAGTACTGATAGTTTCATTAAGGAACAGATTGTTGCGAAATTGAAACTACATGTCTTCCCATCGGACCAGGCAATTGCGATGGCCCAGTCATCACTTAATACCAGAATCTCCGGCTTTTGTGTTGTTGATATGACACTTCATGGTCGTATGTATCCCTCCACCCGACTTTCGGTGCTCAAAGACTTATGTAGTGATCTCCTCTTAGGGCTGGACTTCCAAAAACAGCATAAGAAACTCACCATTGAGTTTGGTGGATCCAAACCCGGACTTACTATTTCTAATATACCATCTAAATTACCATTTTGTGCATTATCAGCAGCTTCACTTGATGAACCCTCATTATTTGCCAGTATTCCGCCTCAATGCCAACCGATAATAACGAAATCGCGGCGCTTTAATCAGGAAGACCAATCTTTTATTGCGGCTGAAATCTCTCGACTTCTAGCAGAGGATATCATTGAACCATGTTCGTCGCCCTGGCGGGCTCAAGTCGTCATTGTCAAGAACCCTCTAAAACCTCACAAACAGCGACTATGCATTGATTATTCGCAAACCATCAATCAATATACCGACTTGGACGCCTACCCATTGCCACGCATTGATGATATGGTTAATAAACTGGCCGAATACAAAGTGTTCTCAACTTACGATTTAAAAAGTGCCTATCATCAGTTACCCTTGAAGGTCTCAGATAAGCAGTACACAGCCTTTGAGGCTAATGGACGGCTGTACCAATTTCGTCGCCTCCCATTCGGGGTTACTAATGGAGTGGCTGTCTTTCAACGGGCAATGGATGGCCTGGTTAAGCAGGAAAACCTAAGGGACACTTTTCCCTATCTTGATAACATTACCATTGCAGGTCACGATCAACAGGAACACGACTCCAACCTCCAAAAATTTCGGGATGCCCTCCATCGCCGTAATTTGACCCTGAATGAATCCAAATCTGTTGAGTCGCAACCGACCATCAACATCCTTGGCTACTGCGTAGGCAATGGTATCATTAAGCCAGACCCAGAAAGACTTCGCCGCTCCAAGAGCTCCCGTCACCTAAGAATCCGGCTTCTTTACGTCGGGCTCTCGGTCTGTTTGCATACTACGCTAAATGGATTCCTAATTTTTCGGACAAAATCCAACCCTTGCTGCATGCTAGATCATTTCCACTGGGAACAGCGGCTGTTGCAGCCTTTAACCTTCTCAAAAAACAGTTGGAGAAAGCGGCTCTTCACTCCATCGATGAGAATCTCCCTTTCGTGGTTGAATGTGATGCCTCGGAGGTGGCGATCTCGGCTACTCTGAATCAGGAAGGTCGTCCTGTAGCATTTATGTCCAGGACCTTACAAGGTGCCGAGCTACATTATCCTCCGGTTGAGAAAGAAGCCACAGCCATCATAGAGGCAGTACGGAAGTGGAACCATTTTCTAGCTCGCCAGCACTTTACATTGATCACGGACCAACGATCAGTCGCCTTCATGCTCGATAATCGAAAACGAACCAAAATTAAGAATAATAAAATACAACTTTGGAGGATGGAACTGGCCTCTTTTGGTTATACCATTCTCTATCGGCCTGGCAAGGAGAATGTGGCCCCGGACACCCTCACACGGGCATTCTGCTCCACTATGTCATCCTCCACTCTCATGGATGTCCACAATGGTTTGTGTCATCCTGGCGTTACGCGCATGCTACATTTCGTACGATCACGGAATCTCCCTTTTTCCACTGGAGATGTAAAGAAAATATGCTCAGAATGCCGGCTTTGTGCGGAATTAAAACCTCAGTTCTTCCGCCCCTCAGATGGTATACTCATACATGCAACCCAACCGATGCAACGACTTAGCATCGATTTTAAGGGCCCAGTGCCCTCTTCAACTCGGAACACATATTTGCTCACCATGATCGACGAATATTCACGTTTCCCGTTTGCCTTCCCCTGCTCCAATATGCTGGCGTCCACAGTAATCTGCTGCCTTGAGCAGGTATTTTCTCTCTGTGGCATGCCGGCTTATATTCACTCAGATCGGGGTCCATCCTTTATGTCAAGGGAACTCAAGGACTACCTCTCAGAACGGGGAATTGCTACAAGCAAAACAACACCATACCATCCCATCGGAAATGGGCAGGTAGAGAGGTATAACGGTATCATCTGGAATTCCGTACGTCTCGCTTTAAGATCTCGGGGCCTACCAGACCAGCAATGGGAAACAGTGCTTCCGGATGCATTGCACTCTATACGGTCCCTGCTTTCTACAGCCACAAATACTACACCTCATGAGCGGTTCTTTGGATTCCAGCGTCGCTCATCTCATGGGACATCACTCCCGTCATGGCTAACTACTCCTGGACCTGTATTACTCCGAAGATACGTTCGGACGTCTAAAAATGACCCTCTTGTAGACGAGGTCGAACTAACCGATGCCAACCCCACCTATGCAAACATACGATATTCCGACGGCCGAGAATCTACCGTATCATTACGGGATCTGGCTCCCTGCCCACCAGGACCTAGTGGGACATCGGGTGATGGCATTTCACCAGGAAACTCTTGGGACCTATCGGGTACCCCTCTCCAGGATCCTGATCGGACACCAACTAGCTTGGTGCCGGTAGAACCCCGTGCTCAAGGTTGCGACCCTCCCAGTACCGCGCATGAAAGTACTGATCCGCCACAGACCAGCTCTGCACCTCCCTCTGAACAGAGGCAGTCCGACTTTGAACCTATTGGGGCTCGTACTCGAAGCCATGATCTCCCCGACCCTTCACAGGGCAATCCAGGCCACACAGACTCTGACCAATGGCCAACCGCATGTAAGCGGACCAGCGACCCTCTACGACGGGAATCCAAACGGGTGCGACTCTTCCTTGTTCGGCGGCTGCGGACCAAAAGGTAGACCACAGCCTCCTAATCCTGCAGGAGGGAAGAATGTGATAAAAATGATAACTTCCGGGAAGTTATGTCATCACTTCCTGTGAACTATGAACTATGAACTGTGTACATACCTCACTTCCTGTCATGTCACTTCCTGTTGGACTGGTATAAATACTGGTCTGTTCAGTATTGTAAGAGGCTTCTACCAGAGGCATGGTAAAGACCTCTCTTGTGTATATAGTGTGTTTATAAGTTACTTAAAGCTTACTTTAAAGTTACTTGATGGTAAGTCTCCTTTTTCTTACATCACACACCATACACACATACAGGCATATATATATATATATATACACACACACCATACGCACACCATATATACAGGCATATACACACACACCATATACACACATACAGGCATATACACACCATATACACACACACCATATACATATATACAGGCATATACACACGCACCATATACACAAACCATATACATATATACAGGCATATACACACACCACATACACACATACAGACATATATACACGTACTTCTACAGACGCTCTGATACTGTCGCCATGGTGTTACTGTCCCACCATGTCGTACTGAAGCTCTGAATGTCCAGATCAAAGAATGAGGTTGAGCTGCTTTTTCTCAGCAGTGTTATGTCTGCACTGAGTGTCTTTCACTGCGAGTTCAGGGTCATTGTCTGGTTTTTAAATGCTGCTCTTCTTGTGTTTCAGACGTGGGAGCCGGTCATTACCTCTGAGGTGAGTAGAATTGCTGGTGTCAGTTATTGGATGAATGTGTCCCTGCTGCAGATGTATTGTGTGTTCGGTTCAATTAACCCCATCAATGCAGTTAGCTGAGGGAGGGGACGACATTAACCAGGGTTTCTGCTCCTGATCACTGACCGAGGGCTCCTCCTGGAAAGTGTGAGTGGATATCGGGTGGGAACAGGATTGTCTCAGCTCTGACACCCACCATGAAAGGTGGGTGCTTGGGTGAGGTATGGCAGCGAGGATGCCTGTGGAGCGCTAACCTCACCAAGGAGACAGGATCTTCAGGAGGTGGGAGGGCTGTGGATTGGTGAGGGGAGGGAAAGGATGCTGTAGGGCAAGGTCAAGGAATGGCTGGAAGCATTTGTCAAATCGCCTTCACGCCATTTTGTTGCAGCATCCACAGAACAGTAAGCCACAACAGAACAAGAAGCCTCCCGCGAGGAAGGAACGGCCAGAGAAATGCGACAGCAGTGAGAGCAAAGAGAACCAGAAAGCCAAGTCGGACGAATCACCAGAGGAACGGAGCGCCGATGAGGATTCACAGAAATCTACACAGAAGAGAAAAGGTATCCCACTGGTTTAAAGCGGGGGGGTGGGTGGGGGTGGCTATGGGGGATTCTGCTCCATCGCTGTGTCCTTGCTTCCAGCCCAACAAGGAATGAAGCAGTGCTGGATCTAGTTCTAGGGAATGAACTGGGACAAGTGAAGCATGTTTCAGTGGGGGAGCATTTGGGGAACAGTGATCATATCAGGTTTACAATAGTTTTGGGAAAGGACAAGGAACAATCAAAAGTAAAATTACTTAACTGGAGGAGGCCTAAATTCAGTGAGTTAAAAAGGGACCTGGCCCAGGTGGATTGGAATCAAAAATTGGTAGGCAAACCAGTAATTGAACAATGAGAGGCCTTCAAAGAGAAGATAGTTCTGGTACAGAATAGACACATTCCTGTGAGGGGGAAAGGAAAGGCATCCAAAGCTAGAGCTCCCTGGATGACAACAGATATTGAGATTAAAATGAGACAAACAAAGGAGGCTTATGACAAATGTAAGGTTCATAATACAGTAGAGAACCAAGCTGAATATAGAAAGTACAGAGGAGGTCTAAAAAATGGACACTCAGGGGCAAAGAGAGAACATGAGAATAGATTAGTGACTAACATAAAAGGGAACCCAAAAGTCTTTTATAAACATATAAATAGTAAAAGGGTAGTCAAAGGAAGGGTGGAGCCGATTAGGGACCAAAAAGGATATCTTTTTGTGGAGGCAGGGGGCATGTCTGAGGCACTAAATGAGGACTTTGCATCTGTCTTCACTAGAGAAGAGGATGCTGCCAATGTAGCAGTAAAGGAGGAGGCAGTAACGATACTGGACAGGATACAAATAGATAAAGAGGATGTTCATAAAAGGTTGGCAGTCCTCAAAGTAGAAAAGTCCCCCGGTCGGGATGGGGAGCATCCTAGGTTACTGAGGGAAGTAAGGATGGACATTGCGGAGGCTCTGGCCACTCTCTTCCAATCCTCCTCAGATATGGGCGTGGTGCCAGAGGACTAGGATTGCAAATGTTTAAAAAAGGGGAGAGAGATAAACCCGTCGACTACAGGCCAGTCAGCCATCAGTGGTGGGGGAATTTTTAGAGACATTAATCTGGGACAAAATTAAGTGGCATTTGGAAGAGTATGGGCTAATAAATGAAAGTCAGCATGGATTTATTAAAGGCGAATCGCGTTTCACTAACTTGATCAAGTTCTTTGAAGTAACAGAGAGGAGTGGATGAGGGCAGTGCAGTTGACGTGCGTATTGACTTTGAAAAGGTGTTTGATAAAGTACCACATAATGGCCTTGTTAGCAATATTGAAACCCATGGGATTAAAGGGGCAGTGGCTGTGTGGATACACTGGCTAAGGGACAGAGCAGAGAGTGGTGGTGAAGGGTTGTTTATCAGACTGGAGGGAGGTACACAGTGGTGTTCCTCTGCTCTTTTTAATATACAGGAAACTTTCGATTTACCGGCACCTAAATAACCGGAAATCTCGGTTCACCGGCAAAATTCAGGAGTAGGTTTTACTTCATGTTTATTTGCCGCCTTCCATCTGTGCTGTGCAAGGGTGTGGCTGCAGCTGTTGCTAAGCTACAGAGACGCTTGAAACTTGTGTTCATTGTTCTACAGTTGTTGCTAAGCAACAGGGTTTGTTGCTTTATACGGAGCTGTCAGCTCTCCCTATCTTTTACTATAGCGTTCGGTTATCCGGAATTTTTGATGAACCGGCACCACGTCGGTCCCATCCGTGCCAGATAAAAAAAAGTTTCCTGTATCCTAATGACCCGCACTTGGGTATATAGGCCATATTTACAAAGTTTGCAGCTGACACGAAACTCAGAAATTTAATAAACAATGAGGAGGCTGGTAACATAGAAACATAGAAGATAGGAGCAGAAGTAGGCCATTTAGCCCCTCGAGCCTGCTCCGCCATTCAATGAGATCATGACTGATCATCCAAATTCAGTACCCTATCCCTGCCTTCTCCCCATATCTCTTGATCCCTTTAGCCTTAAGAAATATATCCAACTCCTTGAATATATTTAATGAACTGGCCTCTACCGCCCTCTGTGGCAGAGAATTCCACAGGTTCACCACTCTCTGGGTGAAGAAATTCCTCCTCATCTCAGTCCTAAATGGCTTACCCTTTATCCTTAGACTATGACCCCTGGTTCTGGACTCCCCAGCCATCGGGAACATCCTTCCTGCATCTAGTCTGTCCAGGCCTGACAGAATTTTATCGGTTTCGATGAAATCCCCTCTCAATCTTCTAAACTCCAGTGAGTATAAGCCCAGTCGACACAATCTCTCCTCATATGTCATTCCTGCCATCCCAGGTATCAGCCTGGTGAATCTTCGCTGCACCCCTTCCATGGCAAGAACATCCTTCCTCAGATAAGGTGACCAAAACGGCACACAATACTCAAGGTGCGGTCTCACCAAGGCCCTGTACAACTGCAGCAAGACATCCTTGTTCCTGTACTCGAATCCTCTTGCTACGAAGGCCAACATACCATTTGTCTTCTTAACCGCCTGCTGCACCTGCATGCTTACCTTCAGCGACTGGTGCACAAGGACACCCAGGTCTCTTTGCACTTCCCCTTCTCCCAATCTATTGCCATTCAAATAATAATCTGCCTTCCTGTTTTTGCCACCAAAGTGGATAACCTCACATTTATCCACATTATCGTGCATTTGCCATGTTTCTGCCCAATCACCCAACCTGTCCAAATCGTACTGGAGTTTCACGACATCCTCCTCACAGCACACACGTCCACCCAGCTTTGTGTCGTCTGCAAATTTGGAGATACTACATCCAATTCCCTCGTCCAGATCATTAATATGTATTACGAACAGCTGGGGTCCTAGGACCGATCCTTGCGGTACCTCACTAGTCACTGCCTGCCACTTGGAAAACGACCCGTTTATTCCAACTCTTTGCTTTCTATCTGCCAAACAGTTCTCTATCCAAGTCAATACCTTGCCCCCAATCCCATGTGCCTTAATTTTGCACACTAATCCCTTATCGAAAGCCTTCTGAAAGTCCAAATACACCACATCCACTGGTTCTCCCTTATCTATTTTGGCAGTTACATCCTCAAAAAATTCCAGTAGATTAGTCTAGCACGATTTACCTTTTATAAATCCATGTTGACTTTGTCCGATCCTGTCACTGCTTTCCAAGTGCTCTGCTATTACATCTTTTACAATGGACTCTAGCATTTTCCCCACTACCGATGTCAGGCTTACCGGTCTATAATTCCCCACTTTTTCTCTACCACCTTTTTTGAATAGTGGAGTAACATTAGCTACCCGCCAATCCATGGGTACTGTTGCAGAGTCTATTGAGTTCTGGAAGATGACCAGCAATGCATCTACTATCTCCAGGACCACTTCCTTAAGTACCCTAGGATGTAGATTATCAGGCCCTGGGGATTTATCGGCCTTCAAGCCCGTCGACTTCCCCAAAACCATTTCCCTACAAATACTGATTTCTTTCAGTTCCTCCCTCTCATTAGTCCCTATGGTCCCCGACATCTCTGGGAGGTTATTTGTGTCCTCCTTTGTGAAGACAGAACCAAAATATGTATTTAATTGGTCTGCCATTTCTTTGTTTCCCATTATAAATTCCCCTGATTCTGACTGTAAGGGACCTACGCTTGACTTCACCAATCTTTTTCTCTTCACATATCTATAAAAGCTTTTACAGTCAGTTTTTATGTTCCCTGCAAGCTTACTTTCATAATCTATTTCCCCCCTCTTAATCAATCCCTTTGTCCTCCTTTGCTGAATCCTAAACTGCTCCCAATCCTCAGGATTGCTGCTTTTTTTGGCCAATTTATATGTCCTCTCTTTGGCTCTTGTTATCCCTAATTTCCCTTGTTAGCCACGGTTGAGTCACCTTTTTTGATTTATTTTTATGCCAAACTGGGATAAACAAATTCTGTAGTTCATCCATGCGATCTTTGAATGTTTGCCATTGCCTATCCACCGTCAACCCTTTGAGTGACATTACCCAATCAATCCTACCCAACTCGCGTCTCATGCCATCATAGTTCCCTTTATTTAAATTCAGGACCTTAGTCTCTGAGTCAACTACTTCACTCTCCATCTTAATGAAGAATTCTATCATATTATGATCGCTCCAACCCAAGGGGCCTCGCACAACAAGATTGCTAATTAATCCTTTCTCATTGCATAATACCCAGTCTAAGATGGCCTGATCCCTAGTTGGTTCCTCGACATATTGGTCCAGGAAACTATCCCGTATACACCGCAGGAATTCCTCCTCCACGGTATTGTTACTAATTTGGTTAGCCCAATCTATATGTAGATTAAAGTCACCCATGATGACTGCTGTGCCCTTATTGCACGCTTCTCTATTTCCCTTTTAATGCCATCCCCAACCTCTGCATTACTGTTTGGGGGTCTATACACCACTCCCACTAACGTTTTCTGCCCTTTGGTATTTCTCAGTTCTACACCCATACAGATTCCACATCATCAGAGCTAATATCTTCTTAACACACTTCAAGAGGACATGACATGAGAAATAAGAGCAGGAGTAAGATCATGGCTGATCATCGACCTTGACTCCATTTTCCCACCCGATCTCCATATCCCTTGATTCCCCTAGAGTCCAGTCTCTTCAATCTTTTCTACACCCTCTCTGAGGCCTTCACATCCTTCCTAAAGTGGTGCCCAGAATTGGACACAAGACTCCAGTTGATGCCTATCCAGTGTTTTATACAAGTTGTTCAGAATTTCCTTGCTTTTGTACTCTATGGCTCTATTCATGAAGCTTTTTTTAAGTGATTTAACAACCTGTTCTGCCACCTTAAACAATTTGTGTTCACGCACCCCCTTTAGTATTTGTACCCTTTAGTTTATATTTCCCCTCTCCATTCTTTCTACCAAAATGTATCACTTCGCGCTTTTCTGCGTTAAATTTCATCTGCCACCTGTCCGCCCATTCCACCAGCCTGTCTATGTCCTCCTGAAGTCTATCACTATCCCCCTCACTGTTCACTATACTTCAAGTTTTGTGACATATGAATTAGGAGCAGGAGTCGGCCACTCGGCCCCTCGAGCCTGCTCCGCCATTCAATAAGATCATGGCTGATCCGATTACTCCACATTCCCACCTACCCCCGATAACCTTTCACCCCCTTGCTTATCAAGAATCTGTCTACCTCTGCCTAAAAAATATTCAAAGACTGCTTCCACCGCCCTCTGAGGAAGAGAGTTCCAGAGACTCACG
This sequence comes from Somniosus microcephalus, assembly GCF_052327205.1. Classification (NCBI taxonomy): domain Eukaryota; kingdom Metazoa; phylum Chordata; class Chondrichthyes; order Squaliformes; family Somniosidae; genus Somniosus; species Somniosus microcephalus. The sequence goes on from NC_140994.1 coordinate 272,944,695, forward strand.
ACCCTCTGGTGAGAAAAAATGTCTCCTCATCTCTGTCTTATATGAGCGACCCCTTATTTTTAAACAGTGACCCCTAGTTCTAGATTCTCCCACAAGAGGAAACATCTCTCCACATCCACACTGTCAAGACCCCTCAGGATCTTCTATGTTTCAATCAAGGCACCTCTTACTTTTCTAAACTCCAGCGGATACAAGCCTAGCCTGTCCAACCTTTCCTCATAAGCCAACCCGCCCATTCCAGGTATTAGTCTAGTAAACCTTCTCTGAACTGCTTCCATCACATTTACATCCTTCCTTAAATAAGGAGACCAATACTGTACACAGTACTCCAGATGTGGTCCCACCAATGCCCTCTATAACTGAAACATAACCTCCCTACTTTTGTATTCAATTCCCCTCGCAATAAATGATAACATTCTATTAGCTTTCCTAATTACTTGCTGTACCTGCATACTAACCTTTTGCGATTCATGCACTAGGACACCCAGATCCCTCTGCATCTCCGAGTTCTGCAATCTCTCACCATTTAGATAATATGCTTTTTTATTCTTCCTGCCAAAATGGACAATTTCACATTTTCCCACATTATACTCCATTTGCCAGATCTTTGCCCACTCACTTAACCCATCTATATCCCTTTGTAGCCTCCTTATGTCCCCTTCACAATTTACTTTCCTACCTATCTTTGTGTCATCAGCAAATTTAGCAACCATACCTTCGGTCTCTTCATCCAAGTCATTTATATAAATTGTAAAAAGTTGAGGCCCCAGCACTGATCCCTGTGGCACACCACTCGTTACATCTTGCCAACCAGAAAATGACCCATTTATGCCTACTCTCTGTTTCCTGTTAGCTAGCCAATCTTCTATCCATGCCAATATGTTACCCCCTACACCATGAGCTTTTATTTTCCCCAATAACCTTTGATGTGGCACCTTATCAAATGTCTTCTAGAAATCTAAGTACAGTACATCCACCGGTTCCCCATTATCCACAGCACATGTTACTTCCTCAAGGAACACCAATAAATTGGTTAAACATGATTTCCCTTTCACAAAACCATGTTGACTCTGCCTGATTACCTTGAACTTTTCTAAGTGCCCTGCTATAACACCTTTAATAATAGCTTCTAACATCTTCCCTATGACAGATGTTAAGCTAACTGGCCTGTAGTTTCCTGCTTTCTGCCTCCCTTTTTGAATAAAGGAGTTAGATTTGCTATTTTCCAATCTAATGGAACCTTCCCCGAATCTAGGGAATTTTGGAAAATTAAAACCAACGCATCTGCAAATTTTGAAATTGTACCCTGTACACCCACATCCAAGTCATTAATACATATCAAGAAAAGCAGTGGTGCTAGAACCGATCCCCGGGGAACCCCACTGTTTCCCTTCCTCCAGTCCGAAAAACAATCGTTCATCACTACTCTCTGTTTCCTGTCACTTAGCCAATTCCGTATCCATGTTGCCACTGTCCCTTTTATTCCATGGGCTTCAACTGCTGGTAAGCCTATTATGTGCACTTTGACGAATGCCTTTTGGAAATCCATGTACACCATGTCAACTGCATTGCCCTCATCAACCCTCTCTGTTACCTCATCAAAAAACTCGATCAAGTTAGTTAAACACAATTTGCCTTTAACAAATCCATGCTGGCTTTCCTTAATTAATCTACGCTTGTCTAAGTGACTGTTAATTTTGTCCCTGATTATTGTTTCTAAAAGCGTCCCCACTACCGAGGTTAAACTGACTGGCCTGTAGTTGCTGGGTTTATCCTTACACTCTTTTTTGAACAAGGGTGTAACATTTGCAATTATTCAGTCCTCTGGCACCACCCCCGTTTCTAAGGAGGATTGGAAGATTATGGCCAGTACCTCCGCAATTCCTTCATTCACTTCCCGAAGCATCCCATCTGGTCCTGGTGGCTTATCTACTTTAAGTACAGACAGCCTTTCTAGTACCTCCTCTTTATCAATTTTTATCCCATCCAGTATCTCCTCTACCTCTTCCTTCATTATGTCTATGGCAGCATCTTCCTTGGTGAAGACAGATGCAAAGTACTCATTTAGCACCTCGGCCATACCCTCTGCCTCCATGTGTAGGTCTCAATTTTGGTCCCTAATTGACCCCACCCCTCCTCTTACTACCCGTTTACTATTTATATGCCTGTACAAGACATTTCAATTCCCTTTTATATTAGCTGCCAACCTATCCTCATACCCTCTTTTTTTTTTCTCATTTCTTCTCTGAACGTTCTATATTTAGCCTGATTCCCCATTATCACTAATCTATAGTTCTTGCATCTCTTTGTACTTTCTCTGCAAATTTGCTCCTCCAAATCTTTCCCACTATTTGGTGGTCTTTAGAATACACCTAGTAATGTAATGGCCCCTCTATTATTTCTTAACTCTAGCCATATAGATTCTGTCCTTGACCCCTCCGGGACATCCTCTCTCTCCAGCACTGTAACATTCTCCTGAATCAATACTGCCACCCCACCTCCTATCTTTCCTTTCCTTTCCTGAACACCTTATATCCAGGAATATTTAATATCCAATCCTGCCCTTTTTTGAGCCAGGTCTCCGTTATTGCCACGACGTAATATTCTCATGTGGCTATTTGTGCCTGTAGCTCACCAACCTTGTTTACTACGCTTCGTGCGTTCACACACATACACTGTAAACCCATCTTAGACCATCCTGTATTCTCTCTTAGTCTGACCCCACCTAATACCTTACTATTTCTTATTTTAGTGCTCTCCCAATCCTTTGTGTCCTTTGTTTCTTCTTTCTAATGCTACATCCTGGTGCCCATCCCCCTGCCAACTTAGTGTAAACCCTCCCCAACAGCACTAGCAAACCTCCCAGTGAGGATATTGGTACCGGCTCTATTGAGATGCAACCCGTCCGGCCTGTACAAGTCCCACCGGCCCCAATGCCCCAGGAATCTGAAGCCCTTCCTCCTGCACCATCTCTCCAGCCACACATTCATCTGCTCTATCCTCCATTCAATAGTAACTTTCAAAAGGGAATTGGATAAATACTTGAAAAGGAGAAATTTGCAGGGCTGTGGGGAAAAAGCAGGGGAGTGGGACTAATTGGAGAGCTCGTTCAAAGAGCCGGCACAGGCACGATGGGCTGAATGGCCTCCTGTGGTGTATCATTCTGTGATGAGATACACGAGCGGAGAAAGGTTGACGTGATGCCGAAGCACAGACCATTGTGTAGAACATGGCAGTAAGTTCCAGTACTTCTGTAGGGCGCTGAGTTCAGTTAACTCTTTTTATGGCAGTCGTTGAGATACACAGTGCCGCGTAGACCTCCTTTCTTGGTGTCCGTGCCCTGTGCCCACTGACCAGTCGATCAGGGTGTTGCTGTGCCCACTGACCAGTCGATCAGGGTGTTGCTGTGCCCACTGACCAGTCCATCAGGGTGTTGCTGTGCCCACTGACCAGTCGATCAGGGTGTTGCTGTGCCCACTGACCAGTCCATCAGGGTGTTGCTGTGCCCACTGACCAGTCGATCAGTGTGTTGCTGTGCCCACTGACCAGTCGATCAGTGTGTTGCTGTGCCCACTGACCAGTCGATCAGTGTTACTGTGCCCACTGACCAGTCGATCAGGGTGTTGCTGTGCCCACTGACCAGCCGATCAGGGTGTTGCTGTGCCCACTGACCAGTCGATCAGGGTGTTGCTGTACCCACTGACCAGGCGATCAGGGTGTTGCTGTGCCCACTGACCAGGTGATCAGGGTGTTGCTGTGCGCACTGACCAGGCGATCAGGGTGTTGCTGTGCCCACTGACCAGGTGATCAGGGTGTTGCTGTGCCCACTGACCAGGTGATCAGGGTGTTGCTGTGCCCACTGACCAGGTGATCAGGGTGTTGCTGTGCCCACTGACCAGTCGATCAGGGTGTTGCTGTGCCCACTGACCAGTCCATCAGGGTGTTGCTGTGCCCACTGACCAGGTGATCAGGGTGTTGCTGTGCGCACTGACCAGGCGATCAGGGTGTTGCTGTGCCCACTGACCAGGCGATCAGGGTGTTGCTGTGCCCACTGACCAGTCGATCAGGGTGTTGCTGCTTGTCCCTCGCGCCACAGGCCTCGACATTTCATAATATAAGCTTAATGGAAACTGATGAAACGATGTCTTGTTTGGTCTGACCATCAGTACCAAGCGATTTTCTTCCTGAGTTAATTCATAGAATCATAAAATGATACAGCACAGAAGGAGGCCATTCGGCCCATCGTGCCTGTGCCGGCTCTTTGAACGAGCTCTCCAATTAGTCCAACTCCCCTGCTCTTTCCCCATAGACCTGCAAATTTCTCCTTTTTAAGTATTTCTCCAATTCCCTTTTGAAAGTTATGATTGAATCTGCTTCCACCGCCCTTTCAGGCAGCGCATTCCAGATCACAACAACTCGCTGCGTAAAAAGTTTCTCCTCTGCCCCCTGGATTTTTTTGCCAGGATTAAACTATTTCCCCAAATTGTTTTACTCGGTGACGTGCTGGGGGACTCCCTGCCCTTTACCTTGAGGCAGTTCAGTTAATTCTTTCCCGCTTTGTGTCCAGGGTACAAGCAAAAGTGGGTCCCACTACAATTGGACGTAAAATCGGAGGGTACACAGGACAAGCCAGCGTCTCGCAGCAACTCGCGCCCCCAAACGGAGCCTCTTCGGCCACCAGTTAACAACAGGAACGACTCAAAAGGTTTGTCCCACTGACAGTTTGCAGTTACAGACGGGAGCCTCCTCAGCAGAGGCCATGGGTGCTTGGTGTCTGGGGGGGGCGGGGGTGCGGGGCGGCGGTGGAGAGTTTGTGTCAGTGAGTGGCAAATGTGACACCATTATTGAAGAAAGGGTGCAAGGACAATCCTAGTAACTACAGGCCGGTCAGTTTAACATCAGTGGTGGGTAAAGTTTTAGAAACAAGAATCAAGGAAAAAATTAACGGGCATTTGGAGAGATTTAAGCTAACCTGGGTTTGTAAAAGGCAGATCGTGTTTGACTAATCTAATGGAACTTTTTGATAAAGTAACGGAGGATTGATGAAGGGAATGCAATGGATGTTGTCTACATGGATTTTCGGAAGGCGTTTGACAAAGTACCACATAGAAGGCTGGTTAACGAAATTGAGGCTCATGGAATAGGTGGGTCAGTGACAGCTTGGATAAGGAATTGGCTTAAGGACAGAGAACAGCGAGTTGTGGTAAATGGTTGTATTTCAGACTGGAGGATGGTAGACAGTGGTGTTCCCCAAGGGTCAGTGCTGGGGCAACTGCTTTTTTTGATATATATAAATATAAATGACCTGGATATTGGAATACAGAGTAGAATTTCTAAATTTGCCGATGGCACCAAACTGTGATATCAGTTGACTGTATCAGGACATAGAAAGGCCAGCAGAATGGGCAGACAAGTGGCAGATGGAATTTAATACAGAGAAATGTGAGGTGATGCATTTTGGCAGAAGGAACAGGGAGAGGCAATATACACTTAATGGCACAGTTTTAAAGAGTGTGCAGGGACAGAGGGACCTGGGAGTTAATATACATAGGTTCCTGAAGGTTGCAGGACATATTGAGAGAGTGGTTAGCAAAGCATATGGGATTTGGGCTTCATAAATAGAGGTATTGAGTACAAAAGTCGAGAAGTTAGGCAGAATCTTTAAAAAGCGCTTGTTAGGCCACAACTGGAGTATTGTGTCCAGTTCTGGTCACCACACTTTAGGAAGGATTTGAAGGCCCTTGAGAGGGTGCAGAGGAGATTTACCAGAATGGTTCCAGGGATGGGGGATCTTGGTTACAAGGACAGGTTGGAGAAGCTGGATTTGTTTTCATTAGAGCAAAGGAGGTTGAGGGGTGATTTGATAGACGTGTACAAGATTATGACGGGTTTGGAAAGGCTAGACGTGATGGCACAAGGACTAGGGGACAGATTCAAGGTTTTGGGCAAGAGATACGGGGGGGATGTGAGGAAAAACTTTTTACACAGAGTGGCGATGATCTGGAATTTGCTGCTGACGGAAGTGGTGGAAGCGGAGCCACTCAATGTTTTCAAGGGGAGACTGGATAGGCTCTTGAGGGAAATAAACTTGCAGGGCTACGGGGATAGAGTGGGGGAATGGGACTGACTGGATTGCTCCACAGAGAGCTGGTATGGACTCGATGGGCCAAATGGCGGCCTCCTGTGCCGTTATAACTCTATGACTTGTCCTGGTGGGTGTGAGTTACAGCTGAATCTGCCACATCGCAACCTGGCCTGTAAGGAGCTGCTCTAGCAGTGACTCGCCCGGTGAGGCCCCGGACCCTCCGGCGAGGCCGCGGACCCTCCGTCTCGCCCGGCGAGGCCGCGGACCCTCCGTCTCGCCCGGCGAGGCCGCGGACCCTCCGTCTCGCCCGGCGAGGCCGCGGACCCTCCGTCTCGCCCGGCGAGGCCGCGGACCCTCCGTCTCGCCCGGCGAGGCCCCGGACCCTCCGTCTCGCCCGGCGACGCCCCGGACCCTCCGTCTCGCCCGGCGACGCCCCGGACCCTCCGTCTCGCCCGGCGACGCCCCGGACCCTCCGTCTCGCCCGGCGACGCCCCGGACCCTCCGTCTCGCCCGGCGACGCCCCGGACCCTCCGTCTTGCCCGGCGACGCCCCGGACCCTCCGTCTCGCCCGGCGACGCCCCGGACCCTCCGTCTCGCCCCGGACCCTCCGTCTCGCCCGGCGACGCCCCGGACCCTCCGTCTCGCCCGGCGACGCCCCGGACCCTCCGTCTCGCCCGGCGGGGCCCCGGACCCTCCGCCTCGCCCGGCGAGGCCGCGGGAAGCTGAGTGTTTAGATGAAGAGTGCTGGAGGGTGTAGACTGGTGATCGATGTATGGCAGCTGCCAGATATTCAGGAGACTGGAGGACTCTGGAATAAGGCCCTGTTTAAGATGGTTATTGACAGAGGTTTGGCAGATGTTGGGGATTAAATGCGCACTGGCTGTCATTTCATCTCCCGCTTTCTCTTTTTTTCAGGTTACCATCGTGATGAGAAGCACGACTCCCGGGATTGGAGGGAAGACCGCGATGAGATTTCCAGTGTGAAAAGCGAGGGTGGAACAATCCGAGGGGGCTTCAGAGGGCGAGGGCGTGGACGAGGCCGGGGGAGGGGTCGTGGCAGAGGTGCTTCCCGCTGTACGTGATGTGCTGATACCGCCAATTCTGCTACACTTTCTGAACCAGCGTGACGTCCTGTCAATTGAAATTTAGTTCCAGATCTCTCAATTATGTAGAGGCATAGTACTCGTCTCCCTGCCACTCACCTTAGTGCGTGCACTTTGCCAGCTTTCTAAATTGGTGCTGGTGTCCCCCGGCAATGGTTTATGCAGCAGTGTGAAGTTTAAAATACGCTGGGTTTAATGGGTGAGAAGTGATGGCACCGTGAGTCTAGCTTTCCAGGAAAGCTATCACACGGGCTTTACAGCAGTGCTGGGAGAAGTTTGGGACAGAGTTGCAGACTTATTGCACAATGATGGTCATTACATGGAGGCAAAGAAAGGGGGGACGTCATGCTGGAGCAAGGTAGGCAGCAAGTTAGATTTCAGATCTGTTTCTCACCCAAAGTGTGAGCCATTTATTTCAGGGAAGAATTCTGATATATTTCTGAGAGATCTTTTGGCCTCGTTTTACTTTGATACAAAGTCCTCTCTGGTTTGGAAGTAGGCTCTTGCCTTTTGGTAATGGGATTCGGATCAGCAGACCCTTTGAAGTGGTCATTTTGTGCAGGTATGTGTTTTGGTGGCGTTGATTGAGCCAGGAATGTTGGCCCAGGCACCAGGAGAACTCCCTGCTCCTCTTCAAAGCGTGTCATGGGATCTTTAACATCCACCTGAACCAACAGAACAGGAAAACAATCTTATCTGAAAATTGGCTCCTCCGACAGTGCAGGGCTCCCTCACGACTGCTCCTCCGACAGTGCAGCGCTCCCTCAGTACTGCCCCTCCGACAGTGCAGCACTCCCTCAGTACTGCCCCTCCGACAGTGCAGCACTCCCTCAGTACTGCCCCTCCGACAGTGCAGCACTCCCTCAGTACTGTCCCTCCGACAGTGCAGCGTTTCCTCACTACTGCTCCTCCGACAGTGCAGCACTCCCTCAGTACTGCCCTCCTGACAATGCCGCACTCCCTCAGTACTGCCCCTCCGACAGTGCGCACTCCCTCAGTACTGCCCCCCGACAGTGCAGCGCTCCCTCATTTATGCCCCTCCGACAATTTAGCACTCCCTCAGTACTGCCCTCCGACAGTGCAGCACTCCCTCAGTACTGCCCCTCCGACAGTGCAGCGCTCCCTCAGTGCTGCCCCTCCGACAGTGCAGCAGCTCCCTCAGTACTGCCCCTCCGACAGTGCAGCGCTCCCTCAGTACTGCCCCTCCGACAGTGCAGCGCTCCCTCAGTACTGCCCCTCCGACAGTGCAGCGCTCCCTCAGTACTGCCCCTCCGACAGTGCGGCGCTCCCTCAGTACTGCCCCTCCGACAGTGCAGCGCTCCCTCAGTAATGCCCCTCTGACAATGCAGCACTCCCTCAGTACTGCCCCTCTGACAACGCAGCACTCCCTCAGTACTGCCCCTCCGACAGTGCAGCGCTCCCTCAGTACTGTCCCTCCGACAGTGCAGCGCTCCCTCAGTACTGTCCCTCCGACAGTGCAGTGCTCCCTCAGTACTGCCCCTCTGACAACGCAGCACTCCCTCAGTACTGCCCCTCCGACAGTGCAGCGCTCCCTCAGTACTGCCCCTCCGACAGTGCAGCGCTCCCTCAGTACTGCCCCTCTGACAACGCAGCACTCCCTCAGTACTGCCCCTCCGACAGTGCAGCACTCCCTCAGTACTGCCCCTCCGACAGTGCAGCGCTCCCTCAGTACTGCCCCTCCGACAGTGCAGCACTCCCTCAGTACTGCCCCTCCGACAGTGCAGCGCTCCCTCAGTACTGCCCCTCCGACAGTGCCGCACTCCCTCAGTACTGCCCCTCCGACAGTGCAGCGCTCCCTCAGTAATGCCCCTCTGACAGTGCAGCACTCCCTCAGTACTGCCCCTCCGACAGTGCAGCACTCCCTCAGTACTGCCCCTCCGACAGTGCAGCGCTCCCTCAGTACTGCCCCTCTGACAGTGCAGCACTCCCTCAGTACTGCCCCTCCGACAGTGCAGCACTCCCTCAGTACTGCCCCTCCGACAGTGCGGCGCTCCCTCAGTACTGTACTGGAGGGCCAGCCTGGATTATTCCTGGAGTGGAGCTGGAACCCATGATCCATCACACTAAGAGACCATGGAGCCAGGCCAACACTCCAGGAGTTGGGAGCCCTGGCTAATTGTTCCCTGTTCTCTATCCCAGAAGCACTGATGTGAAATGTAGCATAGTTCAGCTGCCCCAGCCATGATCAGCTGAGAACACTGGCCAGGGAATGATCCTTGGGGCCTTGTGGTTTGTACAGCTCGCTGTCGCATTGCACAGTGCACTTCCCAACAAACTGTGTAAGGAATTCGTCCATGTTTGATACAAGCTTGGTAATTGTTTGTTGTATTTACTGGAGGGTGATAACTGCTCTGAAATAAAGAATAAAGGTAACCATTCCAGAATTAATGACTCGGGTGATTTAGATAGGGACGCAGAACAAATTAATACCATCTGATCTGGAGCTTCTAGGTGGAAGGAGTGAGACTGAGGATCCGTAACAGAGCAGAGGGCCAAACACCACATTCTTGTGGAGCCAGCACTCATTGTCTCTGATAGAGAGGACTGGATAGTTTTATTCATTCTCTGAGCCGCTACCAAACACTGCCTGGCCTCCTCACTCGCTTCTTTTTCAAGGCTGATGGAGAAAGTAAGGCAGACTTGCATAAATCTAGTGCCTTCCCACAGCTCGAACCTCCCAGCTGCTTCATGTACATTGAAAGGCAGTGACCTGCAGGTGAGTTTTAACGGAAGGTCTAACCCGTGCTGGTTTTTGCTTGTTCTAGCTCACTTTGACTACCATTATACCTACAACACAAACACTGACGGTAATGACGGATTGTACAGGCCGAAATTTGGCGGTGATATCATCTATTACTATGACAATCAGAGCAGTGCGGAGCTGTACACGATGGACAAAAAGCTGCTCAAAGACTACATCAAGAAACAGATGTAAGTACTGTGGTTATCTGCTCGTTGGGCATGTTGTAATGTCTTTTATTCCATGGTAGGGGAGAGGAGATTAGATTTTGTGTTAAATGCTGAGTTATACGTGTGCGCTCTCATGCCCAGCGTTGCTGGCAAGGCTGTTTATTGCCCATCCCGAGTTGCCCTGAGAAGGTGGGGGTGGGCCGCCGCCTTGAACCGCTGGGAGCGGGTTTGATACAAACTGAGTGTCTCGCTCGGCCACTTCAGAGGGCAGTTAAGAGTCACCCACGTTGGTGTGGGACTGGAGTCACCTATAGGCCCAGACTGGGTGAAGACGGCAGGTTTCCGTCCCTAAAGGACATTAGTGAACCAGTTGAGTTTTTACGACTTACCGACAGCTTCATGGTCACTTTTACTGAGACCAGATTTTAATTTCTAGATTTTCTAAACTATATTGAAATTCTCATTGTTTGAAGGCGCGTTCTCTGATTACTGGTCCACTGCGGTAGCGAACTGCTATCCACTGAGTTCCCTACTCGCTCCAGATGTGTGGGTTTCACCTTGTGGCATAAAGGGTTTTTCTTACTGGATTTTCAGTTCTGCCTGTCTCCAGCAGGCAGCCATAGAACTGTTTTGTGAGAGCTGGTATGGGTTGTTGAACCTGGAACTTTGCGATGTGATCAGAAATGCTACAACGCACCGTGAAACCCGTATGGTGCTTGGAGCTCTGATACGTGGCTTGGAGTTTGGACACTGCTCTGACCGGTGCTGTTGTCAAGTGTAAAGGTGAACTTTTTAACCCAATGTGGTTATGTCAGAGCACAGAAGGTTTCTTACAGCCTTGCTTATGTCAGGAAAGTGAATTCGTGGCACAGTTCACTTCAGCTATGAACCCTGATGTTTATCATGCAGCTTATCTTGGCTGTGGAACTGCTGGTCTCTGTAACCACACTGTGTGTCTCAGCAGCGCCAACATTTCACCTCTGGCCTGGTTGCACAGTCCAATTCAGCGGGCACTGTAGGTCAGTTCGATGCTGCTCTTTTGCATAACTCGGTTATTCCAGCACCTCGATATACACTGTACTGGAATCCTTTGGTCCCTTCGTGTCCTGCTGCTCAGATCATATGATTTCCCACTCTCGTTTTCTCACAGCACAAGCTCTCTGGGTAAAGAAGTTTCTCCTGAATTCCCTATTGGATTTATTAGTGACAATCTTATATTTATGACCTCTAGTTTTGGACTCTCTCACAAGTGCAAACATTTTCTCTGTCTACTCTATCGAACTCTTTCATCATCTTGAAGACCTCCATCAGGTCACCCCTCAGCCTTCTCTTTTCTAGAGAAAAGAGCCCCAGTCTGTTCACGTTTTCATGATACGTATATCCTCTCTGTTCTGGTATCATCCTTGTGAATCTTATTTGCACCTTCTCCAGTGCCTCTATATCCTCCTCATAATATGGAGCCCAGAACTGTGCACAGTGCTCCAAGTGTGGGCTAACCAAGGTTCTATACAAGTTTAGCATAACTTCTCTGCTTTTTAATTCTATCCCTCTAAAAATGAACCCAGTGCTTGGTTTGTCTTTTTTATGGCCTTATTAACCTGCGTCGCTATTTTTTTTAGTGATTTGTGTATCTGTTCCCCTCGTTCCCCGTGACCCATTCAAAGTTTCGCGCATGCACAAAATTTCACATTTAAAAAGTCGGTCCCGGGCTGCACAGATTAGGGGAAACGTTAGTCATGAATCTACTATGCCGTACCTAATCGAAGGACTTTTGGAAACACAAATATATTACATCTATTGCATTACCCTTGTCTACTCTGTCTGTTTCTTCTTCAAAGAATCCAGTAAGGTTGATCGAGCATGACCTTCCCTTTTGAAATCCACGCTGCCTACTTTTTATTGTATTTTCAGTTTCCAGAAGTTTTTCTATTACATCTTTGAGTAAACATTCCATTATCTTTCCTACCACGGATGTTAAGCTAACTGGTCTATAGTTCCCTGGACTTGTTCTAGCTCCCTTTTTATATGTAGGAATCACATTAGCAGTCCGCCAGTCCTCTGGTACCAATCCCTTTTCCCTTTTCTAATGAATTGTTATATACATGTAATAGTCCCTCTGCTATCCCTTCCCTAACTTCTTTTAATATGCACGGATGCAGTCCATCTGGACCTGGGGTTTAATCCTCTCGAGTTTAATCAATTCTCTCCCTTCCCTTTCTATCTTAAATGTCTTTCTCTTTTTTGATCTCCTCTTCTAGTGTCATGTCCGCCCGGTCAGTCTCCCTGGTAAACACCGAGGCACAGAATTATTCAATTGTTCTGCCATTTCGCTGTCATTACCTGTGAGTTTATCATGTGCATCCCTTGGTGGCCCCATCCTATTCTTACTTTCCTCTTGTTTTTTGTGTCTGTACTTTATTATTTCTTTTTATATTTGATAATTTAATTTTGTAGCTCCTCTGTGGTTTCCTAATTGTTTTTTTTGACTTGGAATCATAGAATAGTGCAGCACAGAAGGAGGCCATTCAGCCCATCGAGTCTGCGCTGGCTCTTTCGAAGAGCAATCCAATTAGTCCCACTCTTTCCCCATATCCCTACAATTTTTTCTTCAAGTATTTATCCGATTCCCCTTTGAAGGCTAGTATTGAATCTGTTTCCACCACCCTATCGGGCAGCGCATTCCAAAACCTAATCACTCGCATAAAAAAGATTTTCTTCATGTCGCCTTTGGTTCTGTTGCCAATCACCTTAATCCATTCTCATCCATTCAAAATTAACTTTTTACCAATCTATTACATTGGTCTTTCTTACTCAGTCTTTCTCAATCATTATTTTAAGCCTTATTATATTGTGAACACTATTGCCTAGATGTTCCCCTATGCTTACTTCTCTTAGCTGCTCTGGTTCATTTTCCATTACTAGATCCTAACTGTGACTCCTCTCATTGGGTTTCTTATGTACTGGGTACTTCCGAACTCCTTCCCACACCAGTCTTTCAGCAACACATTCGCCTTCCAGATCTGCCTTTCCCAGTGCCAATTAGCTTGTAGCTCAAGCAATAATCCTAAGATCCTAATAATCAGGAGATCCTGCTTTTTAATTTAGTTCTGAACTCCAGATACTCCCTTAGCCGGACCCTCCTCCCTGTTCTTCTCCATGTCATTGGTCCTGACATGGACCACGACAATTGGATCTTCTCCGTCCCTTTCTAACTTCCTCTCTAGTTGCGCCTTTTACCTGATATCTTTTACCCTGACACCAGGTAGCCAACACACCCTTCGGGACTCTCGATCGTGGCTGCAGTGGACACTATCTATCCCTCTAATTATAGAATCCCCGATGACTACAGCCTTTCTATTCTGCTCCTCTCCTTGGACAGCCCCCTGCTCCATGGTGCCTCAGTCAGCATTCTAGCTCTCCTCCCCACGGTTATTCTCCTTATCCTCTCAGGTAGCAAGTACATTGTACCTGTTGGACGGTACCAGTGTCTGCGGGATCTCCTCCTCTATCTCCCCTCGGTTCCCCCTACCCTGCTGACGGACAGTCACACTCTCCCCTTCCTGCTCCTGTGCTCTCCTCTGAGGTGTGACTGTACTCTGGAGAAAACGATCCAGAAATTCCTCCCCCTCCCTTGTGTGTCGGAGTGTCTGTAACTCGCACTCCAGCTCAAGGACTCTGAGCCAGAGTGACTCAAGGCAGAGACGTTTCCTGCAGATGTGGAAATCCGGAACGGTCTCGCTGTTCACAAGCTCCCACATACTGCACTCCCACACACTGTCCGCGCTGCCATTTCTAATCTTCTTTTATTTATTAGTTAGCATTAATTTATAACTAGAACTAATAGGATCACTTGGGGTCTAGTATTAATTAGTTGATGGATTAGTTTGACTTGAAATTAATTAGTAATAAATTACTTGATTATTTATTGTTTATTTAAATCATATACTTATTTAATGCAAATTGTATCTGTTTAATGTTGGTTTCCTCCATTGTGTCCCCATAGATCTATTTAGGCTATTTAGCTCCTTGGGTCTATTTGTTTACCTAAAGGATATTTTGCTCTTAACCTAGATAAGTGACAAATTAAACACTTGGCTCTAATTCCTTGGCTTCACCACTCCTCACTCTCTGCTGACTATTACGTCACTTTGAGTTTTCCTTCTGTCTGGAATCAGCTGCTCGCTGCTGCTCTCTGCTTTTAAATCTTTCAATCGCCCTCGCTCTTCCCCTCGATCCCCCCTCTCTCATCCTTCAATCCCCCCTCTCATCCTTCAATCCCCCCTCTCTCATCCTTCAATCCCCCTCTCTCATCCTTCAATCCCCCTCTCTCATCCTTCAATCCCCCCTCTCTCATCCTTCAATCCCCCTCTCTCATCCTTCAATCCCCCCTCTCTCATCCTTCAATCCCCCCTCTCTCATCCTTCAATCCCCCCTCTCTCATCCTTCAATCCCCCTCTCTCATCCTTCAATCCCCCCTCTCTCATCCTTCAATCCCCCTCTCTCATCCTTCAGTCCCCCTCTCTCATCCTTCAATCCCCCCTCTCTCATCCTTCAATCCCCCTCTCTCATCCCTCAATCCCCCTACTCTCCCATTCCCTCAATCCCCCTACACTCTCCCATTCCCTCAATCCCCCTACACTCTCCCATTCCCTCAATCCCCCTACACTCTCCCATTCCCTCAACCCCCCTACACTCTCCCATTCCCTCAATCCCCCTACACTCTCCCATTCCCTCAATCCACCTACACGCTCCCGTTCCCTCAACCCCCCTACACTCTCCCATTCCCTCAATCCCCCTACACTCTCCCATTCCCTCAATCCCCCTACACTCTCCCATTCCCTCAATCCCCCTACACTCTCCCATTCCCTCAATCCCCTACACTCTCCCATTCCCTCAATCCCCCTACACTCTCCCATTCCCTCAATCCCCCTACACTCTCCCATTCCCTCAATCCCCCTACACACTCCCATTCCCTCAATCCCCTACACACTCCCATTCCCTCAATCCCCCTACACTCTCCCATTCCCTCAATCCCCCTACACTCTCCCATTCCCTCAATCCCCCTACACTCTCCCATTCCCTCAATCCCCTACACACTCCCATTCCCTCAATCCCCCTACACTCTCCCCATTCCCTCAATCCCCCTACACTCTCCCATTCCCTCAATCCCCCTACACTCTCCCATTCCCTCAATCCCCCTACACACTCCCATTCCCTCAATCCCCCTACTCTCCCATTCCCTCAATCCCCCTACACTCTCCCATTCCCTCAATCCCCCTACACTCTCCCATTCCCTCAATCCCCCTACACTCTCCCCATTCCCTCAATCCCCTACACTCTCCCATTCCCTCAATCCCCCTACACTCTCCCATTCCCTCAATCCCCCTACACTCTCCCATTCCCTCAATCCCCCTACACTCTCCCATTCCCTCAATCCCCCTACACACTCCCATTCCCTCAATCCCCCTACACTCTCCCCATTCCCTCAATCCCCTACACGCACACACTCCCATTCCCTCAATCCCCCTACACACTCCCATTCCCTCAATCCCCCTACACTCTCCCCATTCCCTCAATCCCCTACACGCACACACTCCCATTCCCTCAATCCCCCTACACGCTCCCATTCCCTCAATCCCCCTACACTCTCCCATTCCCTCAATCCCCCTACACTCTCCCATTCCCTCAATCCCCCTACACTCTCCCGTTCCCTCAATCCCCCGACACTCTCCCATTCCCTCAATCCCCCTACACTCTCCCATTCCCTCAATCCCCCTACACTCTCCCATTCCCTCAATCCCCCTACACTCTCCCCGTTCCCTCAATCCCCCTACACTCTCCCATTCCCTCAATCCCCCTACACTCTCCCATTCCCTCAATCCCCCTACACTCTCCCATTCCCTCAATCCCCCTACACTCTCCCCATTCCCTCAATCCCCCTACACTCTCCCATTCCCTCAATCCCCCTACACTCTCCCATTCCCTCAATCCCCCTACACACTCCCATTCCCTCAATCCCCCTACACACTCCCATTCCCTCAATCCCCCTACACTCTCCCCATTCCCTCAATCCCCCTACTCTCCCATTCCCTCAATCCCCCTACACTCTCCCATTCCCACAATCCCCCTACACTCTCCCATTCCCTCAATCCCCCTACACTCTCCCATTCCCTCAATCCCCCTACACACTCCCATTCCCTCAATCCGCCTACACTCTCCCCATTCCCTCAATCCCCCTACTCTCCCATTCCCTCAATCCCCCTACACTCTCCCATTCCCACAATCCCCCTACACTCTCCCATTCCCTCAATCCCCTACACTCTCCCGTACCCTTTAATATTGCCTATAACTCTATTTCTCATCTCCATCCATCCTTCCCGTAGTCTTGGAACCAGAGAAATTTACAGCACAGAATAAGGCCAAAACTCTAAACTTTACTTCTCTCCTATTTCTCAATCAAACCCTCTCGTCTACCTGTATACCGCATTCTGTGGGAGGTGTCTGTGGCTTCTGCCTGTGGATCAAAAGAAGGAGCTTGTATTGACTCACAATTTACACAGTTCTCTTGATCTCCCGCCATAACTTGTGGAACCCTGTGGAGTTTCCAGGCGACTGTGCACACTGTCTGCGCCGTATGTTGGGCACAGGCTGTCTGTATAGTGTATACCGCTTACAGTGTTTATAGACAGGCTGTCTGTATAGTGTAGACCGTTTACAGTGTTTATAGACACGCTGTCTGTATAGTGTATACCGCTTACAGTGTTTATAGACAGGCTGTCTGTATAGTGTATACCGTTTACAGTGTTTATAGACAGGCTGTCTGTATAGTGTAGACCGTTTACAGTGTTTATAGACAGGCTGTCTGTATAGTGTAGACCATTTACAGTGTTTATAGACAGGCTGTCTGTATAGTGTATACTGTTTACAGTGTTTATAGACAGGCTGTCTGTATAGTGTAGACCATTTACAGTGTTTATAGACAGGCTGTCTGTATAGTGTAGACCGATTACAGTGTTTATAGACAGGCTGTCTGTATAGTGTAGACCATTTACAGTGTTTATAGACAGGCTGTCTGTATAGTGTAGACCATTTACAGTGTTTATAGACAGGCTGTCTGTATAGTGTAGACCGTTTACAGTGTTTATAGACAGGCTGTCTGTATAGTGTAGACCATTTACAGTGTTTATAGACACGCTGTCTGTATAGTGTATACTGTTTACAGTGTTTATAGACAGGCTGTCTGTATAGTGTAGACCGTTTACAGTGTTTATAGACAGGCTGTCTATAGTGTAGACCGTTTACAGTGTTTATAGACAGGCTGTCTGTATAGTGTATACTGTTTACAGTGTTTATAGAGAGGCTGTCTGTATAGTGTATACTGTTTACAGTGTTTATAGACAGGCTGTCTGTATAGTGTAGACCATTTACAGTGTTTATAGACAGGCTGTCTGTATAGTGTAGACCGTTTACAGTGTTTATAGACAGGCTGTCTGTATAGTGTATACTGTTTACAGTGTTTATAGACAGGCTGTCTGTATAGTGTAGACCATTTACAGTGTTTATAGACAGGCTGTCTGTATAGTGTAGACCGTTTACAGTGTTTATAGACAGGCTGTCTGTATAGTGTAGACCGTTTACAGTGTTTATAGACAGGCTGTCTGTATAGTGCAGACCATTTACAGTGTTTATAGAGAGGCTGTCTGTATAGTGTAGACTGTTTACAGTGTTTATAGACAGGCTGTCTGTATAGTGTAGACCATTTACAGTGTTTATAGAGAGGCTGTCTGTATAGTGTAGACCGTTTACAGTGTTTATAGACAGGCTGTCTGTATAGTGTAGACTGTTTACAGTGTTTATAGACAGGCTGTCTGTATAGTGTAGACCATTTACAGTGTTCAAATGTGAGAAGTCACACAACACCAGGTTATAGTCCAACAGCTTTATTTGAAATCACAAGCTTTCGGAGCGCTGCTCCTTCTTCAGGTGAAGTGGAGAAATGCATAAAGACACAGCTTATATAGTCAGAGAATCATGTCAGATGTTTACAGGTAACCTTTCCAACTGCCATTTATCGCACCTCGGCAGAGAGATAATCACAGCAGTCAAAGGTGTGAATGGTGTCCAAACAGGTCAGTCGGAAACATTACATCAAAGAACAATGAGGTGGGGTCACAAGGGGTCAAATATTGCAGATGCTGGGGTCTGTATGAAAAACAAAAAAACAGACAAAAAACATTTTTTTTGGCTGGAAATCACAGCAGGTCCAGCCGCATCTGTGTAGAGAGAACAAGCCAATGTCGACTCGAGTCTGGATGACCCTGCATCAGGTGGGGTTACATGTAGCGTGACATGAACCCAAGATCTCGGTTAAGGCCGTCCTCATGGGTGCGGAACTTGGCTATCAGTTTCTGCTCGACGATTTTGCGTTGTCGTGTGTCTCGAAGGCCACCTTGGAGAATGCTTACCTGAAGATCGGAGGCTGAATGTCCTTGACTGCTGAAGTGTTCCCCGACTGGGAGGGAACACTCCTGCCTGGTGATTGTTGCGCGGTGTCCGTTCATCCGTTGTCGCAGTGTCTGCATGGTCTCGCCGATGTACCATGCTCCGGGGCATCCTTTCCTGCAACGTATGAGGTAGACAACGTTGGCCGAGTCACATGAGTATGTACCATGTACCTGGTGGGTGGTGTCCTCACGTGTGATGATGGTATCTGTGTTGATGATCTGGCATGTCTTGCAGAGGTTGCTGTGGCAGGGTTGTGTGGTGTCGTGGTCGCTGTTCTCCTGGAAGCTGGGTAATTTGCTGCGAACGATGGTCTGTTTGAGGTTAGGCGGCTGTTTGAAAGCGAGTAGTGGAGGCGTGGGGATGGCCTTAGCGAGGTGTTCGTCGTCATCGATGACATGTTGAAGGCTGCGAAGAACATGGCGTAGTTTCTCCGCTCCGGGGAAGTACTGGACGACGAAGGGTACTCTGTTGGTTGTGACCCGTGTTTGTCTTCTGAGGAGGTCTATGCGATTTTTCACTGTGGCCCGTCGGAACTGTCGATCGACGAGTCGAGCGTCATATCCCGTTCTTACAAGGGCGTCTTTCAGTGTCTGTAGGTGTCCATCGCGTTCCTCCTCGTCGGAGCATGGTACATCGGCGAGACCATGCAGACACTGCGACAACGGATGAACGGACACCGCGCAACAATCACCAGGCAGGAGTGTTCCCTCCCAGTCGGGGAACACTTCAGCAGTCAAGGACATTCAGCCTCCGATCTTCGGGTAAGCATTCTCCAAGGTGGCCTTCGAGACACACGACAACGCAAAATCATCGAGCAGAAACTGATAGCCAAGTTCCGCACCCATGAGGACGGCCTTAACCGAGATCTTGGGTTCATGTCACGCTACATGTAACCCCACCTGATGCAGGGTCATCCAGACTCGAGTCGACATTGGCTTGTTCTCTCTACACAGATGCGGCTGGACCTGCTGTGATTTCCAGCCAAAAAAATTTTTTTTTGTCTTTTTTTGTTTTTCATACAGACCCCAGCATCTGCAATATTTGACCCCTTGTGACCCCACCTCATTGTTCTTTGATGTAATGTTTCCCTGACTGACCTGTTTGGACACCATTCACACCTTTGACTGCTGTGATTATCTCTCTGCCGAGGTGCGATAAATGGCAGTTGGAAAGGTTACCTGTAAACATCTGACATGATTCTCTGACTATATAAGCTGTGTCTTTATGCATTTCTCCACTTCACCTGAAGAAGGAGCAGCGCTCCGAAAGCTTGTGATTTCAAATAAAGCTGTTGGACTATAACCTGGTGTTGTGTGATTTCTTACATTTGTCCACCCCAGTCCAACTCCGGCATCTCCACACCATGTTTACAGTGTTTATAGAGAGGCTGTCTGTATCGTGTAGACCGTTTACAGTGTTTATAGACGGGCTGTCTGTAGTGTATACTGTTTACAGTGTTTATAGACAGGCTGTCTGTATAGTGTATACCATTTACAGTGTTTATAGACAGGCTGTCTGTGTAGTGTATACCGTTTACAGTGTTTATAGACAGGCTGTCTGTATAGTGTATACCGTTTACAGTGTTTATAGACAGGCTGTCTGTATAGTGTAGACCGTTTACAGTGTTTATAGACAGGCTGTCTGTATAGTGTATACCATTTACAGTGTTTATAGACAGGCTGTCTGTATAGTGTAGACCATTTACAGTGTTTATAGACAGGCTGTCTGTATAGTGTATACTGTTTACAGTGTTTATAGACAGGCTGTCTGTATAGTGTAGACCATTTACAGTGTTTATAGACAGGCTGTCTGTATAGTGTATACTGTTTACAGTGTTTATAGACAGGCTGTCAATTGATTTCTTTTATTTTGTTTCAGCGAGTACTACTTTAGCCTGGATAACTTGGAAAGAGACTTTTTCCTGAGAAGAAAGATGGATGCTGATGGTTTCCTGCCAGTCTCGTTAATTGGAGGCTTTCACCGAGTCCAGGCATTGACCACTGATGTCAACCTCATCCTGGAGGTCCGTAGTGATGTTTACCACCTCCCCATCTAGCGCACTGTACACAAGATTTATTGTTAAATACTTGCAATCTCGCAATGTCTGCTTTTTAGTTGAATAAGAATATATTTTACTGCTGTTAGTACGTGCTGCCACAGGTACAGAGTGCGCCACCGCTGTTTGTGCACAAGGTCTCCCAGCTTCCTCCCTCTGGGGATGAATAGGGGCTTGTATGGTGGTCAGAGTGGCTGGAACAAAGCAAAATCTGTGGCAAAATGATAACCGTAAGCAATTCAGAGCAGTTACCATAACCGGGCCATTAGAGAAAAGCTGAGAACCATGAAAGATTGAAACGTGCGTTTGGGATTTACCCAGGGGCGACTGGGTTTGGGATTTCACAGTCAGAGTGTGTTGTCTTCCTCAGGCCTTGAAGGACAGCACTGAGGTGGAGGTGGTGGACAAGAAAATCCGAAAAAAGGAAAACCCTGAGAAATGGCCTCTCCCAGAGACGGACTTCACACGTTTACTGAATTGCCCAGAATTCATTCCTGGGCAGACTTACAAAAAGCAAACTGGTGAGTTTATCTCTGGGTCGGAGGTTAGTGGGGTGGGTTTAACACTGGGTGGGTGGTTAGTGGGGTGGGTTTAACACTGGGTGGGTGGTTAGTGGGGTGGGTTTAACACTGGGTCGGAGGTTAGTGGGGTGGGTTTAACACTGGGTGGGTGGTTAGTGGGGTGGGTTTAACACTGGGTCGGAGGTTAGTGGGGTGGGTTTAACACTGGGTCAGAGGTTAGTGGGGTGGGTTTAACACTGGGTCGGAGGTTAGTGGGGTGGGTTTAACACTTGGTCGGAGGTTAGTGGGGTGGGTTTAACACTGGGTGGGTGGTTAGTGGGATAGGTTTAACATTGGGTGGGTGGTTAGTGGGATGGGTTCATAGGTTGGTACTGTCTGCTTTCAGTAAATGCGGCACTGTATGTGGCAGAGTGTAACCTCTCTGTGTGTCTCTCTCTGTCTCTGTCTCTCTCTCTCTCTGTCTCTCTCTCTCTCTCTCTCTCTGTCTCTCTCTCTATTACAGAGTCGGCTCCGGGCTCTCCCCGGGCAGGCAGTGCTGCAAGCTCCAAGACTGAGGAACCCAGTAACTTGAAGACTTTGCCAAAAGGCCTTTCCACCAGCCTCCCAGACCTGGACTCTGACACGTGGATAGAAGTGAAGAAACGACATCGACCAGCTCCTGCAAAGCCAAAGGTTCGTCTCCGAGCCCCCCCCGGGGCCCTGTCGTAGCCTCTTCCCCTTTCTTTTCTCTCTCTTTAGCTCCGCTCCCCCCCCCCCCCCAGGCGAGGGCCCTGTTGTGGTTTATCCTCCGCTGTTCCTGGGCTCTCGTTCCCCCTGTACATGTGCCCGTTCTGTTGCGGTTTTCCCCAGCACTGCTGCTAGTGGAGCACAGTATGGTTGGCTAATAGTTAATTTCAACAGCAGTGAGCTCCTGCACGGGCACAGTTGTGTGTTGGTCGTGTTACTGGACTAGTCATTCGGAGAACGCGAGTTCAAATCCCACCAGGGCAGTTTGAGAATCTGAATTCATTAAAAGCTGGAATCAGTAAAACTGGTCGAGTCAGATTGTCGTAAAACCCAACTGGTCCACGAGTGTCCTTTGGGGAGGGAAACATGCCTTACCCAGTTGGGACAAAATGTCCAGAAAGGGATTGTTACTTAAATGGAAAAAAAGTAATGTGTATGAAAAATGAGAGATCTGGGGGTCCTGATTAACAATAAATGGACGGTATAACAGCACTGCTCAGTGGCAGTGAGAAAAGCAAATCAGCTGTTGGGATGTATTAAAAAGTCAATATTGAGTTGAAATAATGAGGTAATCCTGCCGCTTTATAAATTATTGGTGTAACCACACTTAAAATACTGTGTGCAGCACAGTACAGAAAAGATATTGCAGCTATTGAAAGGATACAGGAGCGAGCAATCAGAATGATTGAGGGGATGGAGGGTTTGGATTCTGAGGAGCGATTATGTAAATTGGGCATGTTCTCACTGGAAAAGAGAAGGTTGAGAGTGGTGAGTGCTGTTGTTCGGATTCTAAAGGGACTGGATAATTTCACCTTTGTAAGAGAATTCGAACCTGACACCAAGTATGGTTTGCAACTCGATCCTTTTTTATTTGTTTGGTACAAACTGAGTGTCTCGCTGGGCCATTTCAGAGGGCAGTTAAGAGTCAACCACATTGCTATGGGTCTGGAGTCACATATAGACCAGACCAGGTAAGGGCGGCAGATTTCCTTCCCTAAAGGACATTAGTGAACCAGATGGGTTTCTACGACAATCCGATAGTTTCATGGTCACCATTACTGATACTAGCTTTTTATTCCAGATTTATTTAATTACTGAAATTAAATTCCCCGGCTGCTATAGTGGGATTTGAACTCGCGTATTCGACCAAGCCTTTGACACGCGCAATGTCTATAAGCAGTAGACATAGAGAAATAAACAAGATTACCCCGTTTCCCCTCTGGGTAGAGATGTTACCTTTGATGATCCTTTTGGTCCTGACTCTCTACAAATTGTGACACAAAGCTCAGATCTTTATCAGCCTCTAGTCACACACACTGTCCTAAATGATTGAGCACATTGGGCTGATACTCTCTGGAGTTTAGAAGAATGACAGATTGAAACATACAAGGTTCTGAGAGGGCTTGACAGGGTAGATGCTGAGAGGCTGTTTCTCCTGGCTGCAGAGTCTAAAACCAGGGGGCATAGTCTCAGGATAAGGGGTTGACCATTTAGGACTGAGATGAGGAGAAATTTCTTCACTCAGGGTTGTGACTCTTTGGAATTCTCTACCCCAGAGGGCTGTGGATGCTCAGTCGTTGAGTATATTCAAGACTGAGATAGATACATTTTTGGACTCTAGTGGAATCGAGGAATATGGGGATAGTGCAGGAAAGTGGAGTTGAGGTCGAAGATCAGCCATGATCTTATTGATTGGCAGACCAGGCTCGAATGGCCGTATGGCCTATACCTGCTCCTATTTCTTATGTTCTTATGATTCATTATGTCATGTTAGGTGTTAGTGTGAACAAGAACCCCCCAGAAATGAGAGAGCTCCTACAAAGCTTACATCTGTTTGCCATTAAGCATACAGCCCATCACCTTGGCCTCTTTGTTCATTTTGTTATCTCAAGACTATCTTGGCTATCTCGTTTCACAATGTATTGACAAAGTTTAGTCAAACAGGCACGAATCATCCATCCTGCGCATTCAGCAGAGGCTAAACAGCACAGCCAGCTAAATTGTACCCTGATAATCAAACCCTAAAGCATTCTGAACACCTTTAACCATTTCATTATTTCT
The DNA here is from genome assembly GCF_052327205.1 of Somniosus microcephalus. Lineage (NCBI taxonomy): Eukaryota > Metazoa > Chordata > Chondrichthyes > Squaliformes > Somniosidae > Somniosus > Somniosus microcephalus. The sequence continues at coordinate 272,968,683 of NC_140994.1, forward strand.
AGCTACAGTACAAATCCACAAGCCATTTGAAAGTAAAAAGAAAGCAATAACCGTAATCATGTGAGATTAAACTGAACCCTTATGCTATGTATATATGTATACATGAATACGGTATCTTGCACCTCGTCCAGAACAGTAGAACCAGAGGACACGGTTGAAGGGGGTAAATTCAAAACTAATCGGCAGAATTAGTATTTCAGTGAGCGAGTGGTCAATCTATGGAGCAGGCCAGCGATACGCACATCCAAAGAATGAATAAAAAATGAGAAAAAGGGAAAATGAGATACCTTTGATTATTGTGATGATTTGGGAGGCCTGTATATTTTTATCTGACCGTAAATATACAGGGTCATTCTGTCTTTCCCTATTACATTTCAGAATAAAGTTTGGAGGTCCGTTGTCTGCAAGTTGCAGGCAGATACATAGGAACAGGAGGAGGCCATTCAGACACTTGATCCTGTTCTGCCATTCAATGAGATCGTGGCTGATCTGTATCTCAACTCCATTTGCCTGCCTTGGTTCCATATTCCTTAATTCTCTCGCCTCAGTTTTGAAATTTTCAATTGACCCCAGCCTCATCAGCCTTTTGGGGGAGAGAGTTCCATTTTTCATCTGTAGTTTTATCCGTTAACAGTTCCACCCAGTTTATTGTGGTCAATTTCTGCCCTTTCCCATTCAAAGTCCACCTTACCTAAATTTAGACCATTGGTTCTTGATTCACCCTTCTCCCTCTTAAACCTACCATCAAATTCAGTCATATTATGGTCATTGTTAGCTCGGTGTTTCCTTACCGTTAGATTAATGACAAATTCAGGCTCATTACTCAGCATTAAATCTAAGATGGCCTGTCCTTTTGGTGGTTCAATAACATATTGTTCCAGAGAACTGTCCTGAATACGCTCAAAGAATTCACTGCCTTTGGGACTTGAGCAGTTCTGCTCCCCACCCCACCCCCAGTCTGTGAAAATTAATGTCTCCCATTATTACCACTCTGCTTTTGCAACAAGCTTCTCTGATCTCTCTATTTATATATTCTTAGTTCTGCAGAGTAACCAAGATGCAAAAGTTAATAGAATTACTAGCTGTTAGGTACCATATACATGTAGGTTCGGGTGTGGGTGTGGCTGTGTTGATTTCAAGCCATGTTGGGGGGGGGAGAGAGAGGAAAACCCAGTCTCAAATTACTTGGTTCTAAGAAATGTTGGGAATAGCGTTCAAGCCCCATCTACTCGAGGGTTAGACGGGATTAATACTTCAAAATAATTTGGTTGCTCATCGTTAACCTGCTTTTGACAATATAGTGAAGGCAAACATATTGTTGCAGTGCCCAGTCCAATACTTCACACTGCCTCAACCACGAGACGGGATCTGAGCCAGGCCAGTCTCTCTCATCGCAAGTTTAGACTCTTGCTTTTCTTGGTTTGGGAGTTTCTGCTTCTGTGTAAATCAATCTATTAGTGATCTCATATTGTGGGATTTGCTCCTGTTCCTAGGTTTACATGAGGGTATAGGTTCAGGTGTGATATGTGAGGGTATAGGTTCAGGTATTCTATCCACCAGGGTATAGGTTCAGGTGTGATATGCGTGAGGATATAGGTTGAGGTGTGATATATGTGAGGATATAGATTCAGGTATTCTATCCACCAGGGTATAGGTTCAGGTGTGATATGCGTGAGGTATAGGTTGAGGTGTGATATATGTGAGGGTATAGGTTCAGGTGTGATATGCGTGAGGTATAGGTTGAGGTGTGATATACGTGAGGGTATAGGTTCAGGTGTGATGTACGTGAGGATATAGATCGAAGTGTGATACGCGAGGATATAGGTCGAGGTGTGATATACGTGAGGATATAGGTCGAGGTGTGATATACGTGAGGGTATAGGTCGAGGTGTGATATACGTGAGGGTATAGGTCGAGGTGTGATATACGTGAGGATATAGGTTCAGGTGTGATGTACGTGAGGGTATAGGTTCAGGTGTGATGTACGTGAGGATATAGATCGAAGTGTGATACGCGAGGATATAGGTCGAGGTGTGATATACGTGAGGGTATAGGTCAAGGTGTGATATACGTGAGGATGTAGGTCGAGGTGTGATATACGTGAGGATATAGGTCAAGGTGTGATATACGTGAGGATGTAGGTCGAGGTGTGATATACGTGAGGATATAGGTCGAGGTGTGATATACGTGAGGATGTGATGTATGTGAGGGTGTAGGTTTGGGTCTGACCTGGTTTAGTTTGGTTACGGACTTGCCGTGCTGTGAAAGGCCAAATGCAGAACTCTGAAATTGCTGCAAATATTTTACACATTAACATCTTTGAGATTTTAATAACTGTGGTCATTTAGTTTGATCATTACTATTGTGGATTTTTAATTTACAAATTATAGAAATGAATTGTGGGTGCAGAATATTGAAGCACAGACTGATAGAATGATGGTGATTCTGTATGCTGCAGAAATCCGAGGAGCCCAAATCACAAACATCTGTGAAGCCGGACCAAGAGGAACAGGAGGAGCTGGACTTCATGTTTGACGAGGAGATGGAGCAGATGGTCGGGCGCAAGAACACGTTCACTGACTGGTCGGATGAAGATTCTGACTGTGAAATTGACGATCACGATGTGAACAAGATTCTGATTGTGACACAGACTCCTCCGTACTTGAGGAAACATCCCGGTGGGGACAGGACCGGGAATCACGTCTCCAGGGCAAAACTGACATCTGAGTTTGGTAAGGTCATTAATGATGGCCTTTACTACTACGAGCAGGACCTGTGGAAAGAGGACTATGAGCCAGAATATGCAACTATAAAGGTAGGTCTCTGGATTAACAGGTGCGCTGGAGCAGCAGTGCCATTTCAGTCTATCATCACTGTACTCCTTCAGCAGTTCAGTCATCCCGCTCTTTACAATCCCATGCCCCTGAAAAGCCTTTCCTGTTCAGAATTGGGATTGACTGTTTTGATTCTCCAGCCTGTCTAGTTGCCTGAATCCCTTCAACCCCCACCCCAGGTCCACCAGTTACACCCCTTCAACCCCCACCCCAGGTCCACCAGTTACACCCCTTCAACCCCCACTCCAGGTCCACCAGTTACACCCCTTCAACCCCCACTCCAGGTCCACCAGTTACACCCCTTCAACACCAACCCCAGGTCCACCAGTTACACCCCTTCAATGCCCACTCCAGGTCCACCAGTTACACCCCTTCAACATTAACACAGGTCTACCAGTTACCAGAAGAAATCGAGGATTGTGTTGGGAGAAGAAATGAGATGAGACTGGGTGCAGGAGGACTCCCCCTCTGGGTGGGCGGGGAGGCTCCCCCTCTGGGTAGGCGGGGAGGCTCCCCCCCTGGGTGGGCGGGGAGGCTCCCCCCCCCGGGGTGGGCGGAGGGGCTCTCTTCCACCCCCCCGCACCCCGGGTGGGCAGAGGGGCTCTCCCCCTGGGTGGGCGGGGAGGCTACCCCTCTGGGTGGGCGGGGAGGCTCCCCCCCCCCCCCGGGTGGGCGGAGGGGCTCTCCCCCGCCCCCCGGGTGGGCAGAGGGGCTCTCCCCCGCCCCCCGGGTGGGCAGAGGGGCTCTCCCCCGCCCCCCGGGTGGGCAGAGGGGCTCTCCCCCCCCCCCCCCCCCCCCCCCGCGGGTGGGCGGAGGGGCTCTCCTCTCCCTCCCCCGCCCCCGGGTGGGCGGAGGGGCTCTCCCCCCGGGTGCCCCCCCCCCCCCCCGGCCCCGGGTGGGCGGAGGGGCTCTCCCCCCGTGTGGGCGGAGGGTCCCGGCCCTGGGTGGGCGGAGGGGCTCCTCCCTCTGGGTGGGCGGGGAGGCTCTCCCTCTGGGTGCATCTCCTGTTTCTCAACATGTTGCAGCTTAATGTTGGACCATGAGTAGAAGGTTTAATGGGAAGAGCCTTCTTGACCTCCTTGGCAGAGAGTGCACTTTAAACGCACGCTCTGGTCTTGTCAAAGCTAGTGGTTTTACAGTTCAACAAAAAGTTATGTTAAAAAGATCTGTTTGTGAAATGGATGAATGTTCCAGAGGTGGCGATCACAGGGCAGTTTCTGGTGGGCCGGAGTCCTAACTAGTAATGGTCAGTGGCTTGTGTTTCCTTAGCTCAGCATTCTGTCTCTTTGTTTTGTATTCATGTAGCATTCACTGACAGAAAACTGACTGAACCAGCACCAGGTTATAAACAAACGGTGCATTTGGACTGTTTGAAACGGACGTTACTGATGGATTTACAGTCACTTAAACCAAGATTTAGTTTCCTGTGAGAAAGTTGGTTGTGGAACAGTAGGTAAACGAGACTTGGAGTAACGCGCCTGCACTCCCTGCCCAGTGCGATCAGGTGGGCTGAGCGCCTGGGTAGTGCCAGGGTGCTCGTCCCTCAGCCTGCGTGTGGTCAGCATGGAGTAGAGTGCAGGCCCAGCATTCACCTCGGGGGTGCGGGGAGACGTGAGAGAGACTCTGCCCTGCTCTGTGGCTGATATGTCATTGACAAGGTCTGGGGAATGTTGCGGGGGGGGCGGGGGGGTTGTTTAAACAAGGGGTGTCTCACCTGTTAGGACAGAAGCTGTGTGGTAATGCAGTTTGTTTGTTTAGTGGTCACTCCTGCGCTGGGGTGTGTCGACTTCTCTTTGTCGAACCAGACAGCAGACAGACGCACGTTGGAGCATCTATACACCCAGATTGCTCAGCAGCTCCCGGTCCAGTGGTTAGCTCCTCTTTGCTGTGTTTATTCTCAATGATATTAAAGCAAGGTACCTGTCTTATTATTATTTAAACAGTAACCACCAGAAAATTAGAGCGATTTGAATCTATTTTGACCAGAGTAAATGGAAGGAATATTTTGGCAAACTGAACTGTAAATCAACAATGGGAAAATTTAAGCAGGAGTTGGAAAAAGTTGAAATCAAGTGTATTCCAGAAAGTGGTATAAAGAGTGCATCGAAAGCTGGGGTTCCATGGGTGAATAGGGAGGTTAGATCAAATTTGAAACTTTAAAAAATGCTGATAGTTTTCCATATGTATGTGTGTGTCTTTGTGTCTCTCTCTCACTCATCGAATGATACAGCACAGAAGGAGGCTATTCAGTCCATCGTGCCTGTGCCAGCTCTTAGAACAAGCTAATCAATTAGTCCCACTCCCCCTGCTCTTCCCCCATAGCTCTGCAAATATTTTCCCTTCAAGTATTTATCTAATTCCCTTTTGAAAGTTACTATTGAATCTGCTTCCACCGCCCTTTCAGGCAGCGCATTCCAGATCACAACTCGCTGCGCATTTTTTTCCCCTCATGTCCCCTCTGGTTCTTTTGCCAATTACCTTAAATCTGTGTCCTCTGGTTACCGACCCTCCCGCCACTGGGAAACAGTTTTTTATTTACTCTATCAAAACCCATCATGATTTTGAACACCTCCATCAAACTTCCTCTTAAGCTTCTCTCTTCTAAGGAGAACAACCCCAGCTTCTCCAGTCTCTCCACATAAATGAAGTCCCTCATCCCTGGTACCATTCTAGTAAATCATCTCCGCACCCGCTCCAAGGCCTCGACATCCAGTGTGGTGCCCAGAATTGGACACTACTCTAGCTGAGGCCTGACCAGTGTTTTATAAAGGTTTACCGTAACTTCCTTGGTTTTGCTTTCTATTCCTTTATTAATGAAGCCAAGAACCCCATATGCTTTTTAACAGCCTTCTCAACTTGTCCTGCCAGCTTCAATGATTTGTGCACATACACCCCCAGGTCTGTCTGTGCTCCTTTCCTTACTTTCCCATCCCCATCTCTCTCTCTCTCTCCCTGTCTCTCTCTCTCTCTCTCCCTGCCTCTCTCTCTCTCTCTCTCTCTCTCCCTCTCTCTCTCTCTCAATTCAATTCAAATTGCTTTATTGGCATGATGACAAGGTACATCTTATGTTGCCAAAGCACCGAAAAAACATTTATGGTTGAACACAAAAACGCAGATCTATCCATACAGTGTATAAACAGATATATTCCTGTGTGTATAAATATACACTTGTGGCGACACGCCACCATTGGACATAATCCGCTCACGGCGGCACGGACAGTTTACGCAGGCGCACTGCCGGCAGCAGCCGCCCCCAGCCGGGGGTCCTTTCCTCCGGCAACTTGTTTCCCACAGGGACAGGCTGCCGGGAGCACTTCCTGTCTGGGGAGTATTTAAGTGGTTGCGCGGGCTTTTCAAGCTCTCTCTTTGCCATGATGTAGATTAAAGCAGTTGTGTTTCACCAACTCTGGTCTCGACTCCCACGTTTGCCGTGGTATCTCAACACTGGTGACCCCGACGCTCAGGACGAATCCTAAGCTAGCATGGCGGATACAAACGCAGTCACGGTTAAACTACCGGACTTTTGGGAGAACCTGGCCGAGGTTCAAGCCGAGTCCAGATTCCGGCTGAGAAGCATTACAGTCGACGCCACGAAGTACGACTACCTCGTCGCCTCTCTCACCTACGCCACAGTTCCCAAGGTTTGGGCAGCGCTGCAGGATCCACCAGTGGAAGGCAAGTACGAACATCTGAAGGCCGCGCTTCTTAAAAAATTTCAGGCGCCCTCTTACCAGCGCAACTGCCAACTCCTCGACCTCCCAGGCCTTGGTGACGCTTCACCGTCGGACCTGCTTTCCCACATGCTGTCCCTCTCGGACAACAAAAACCCCGGCGCCCTCTTTCGCACGCTTTTCATTCGGCAGCTCCCCGCCAGCATCCGCCCGCTCATTGTGGAGTCTGGCTCCACGGACCTGAATGAGATAGCCGAAAAGGCCGACCAGCTGCTCTCCGCGCAGACCGCCCGCAACGTCACGCCCGACCTCACGGCAACGACCACGCGGTCCCCCCGGCCCACTAGGCCCGACCGCCCTTCCACTCCGGGTCACTGCTACTACCACACCCGTTTTGGCACTAGGGCCCAACGCTGCACGCCACCGTGCACTTTCAAACCCCCCCCCCCGCACCGGCCCCCACGATGGCCGCGGGGCAAAAGGGGCCCCTACTGTACATCACAGACGACAGCACCAACCGCCGATTTCTGTGCGACACAGGAGCCCAGCACAGCATCACCCCCGCCTCCGCCCTCGAAATCCAACGCGGCGCACGGGGTATCACGCTGGCCGCAGCCAATGGCTCTGACATCCGCACATACGGCACCCGCATGGTCACGCTCAACCTCGCAGGCCGCCGCTACCGCTGGGAGTTCCTCACAGCCAAGGTCCTCTGCCCACTCCTTGGCGCCGACTTCCTACGCGCCCACGGCCTCCTTGTCGACATTCCGAGGCACCGCCTCGTCGACATCAACACTATGGCCCCCATCCCTGGCGCATTCACCCCGGCCCGTTCGGCCGGCCTGACGACCTACTGCCTCGCCAGAACCACGGATGACTACTCGGCACTTCTAGCCGAGTTTCCTGCCCTCACCAACCCGACCTTTTCGGCCAAAGCCGCCAAACACGGTGTGGAGCACTATATCCCCACCACCGGCCCCCCGGTCTCTGCCCACACCCGCAGACTCAACCCGGCCAAGCTGGAAATCGCGCGGGCCGAGTTCACCACCATGGAGCAACTCGGCATCATCCGCCGCTCCAGCAGCCCTTGGGCCTCGCCCCTCCAGATCGCCCCCAAGCCCGGCGGAGGCTGGCGCCCCTGCGGGGACTACCGCCGCCTCAACGACACCACCACCCCCGACCGATACCCGGTGCCGCACATCCAGGACTTCTCGGCCCGACTGGCCGATCGAACCATCTTTTCCAAGGTCGACCTGGTGCGCGGTTACCACCAAGTCACCGTACACCCCGCGGACATCCCCAAAACGGCCGTCATCACCCCATTCGGCCTGTTCGAGTTCCTGAGAATGCCCTTCGGCCTCAAGAATACAGCCCAGGCTTTCCAGCGCCTTATGGACTCAGTCCTCCGGGGCCTGAACTTCCTATTCGTCTATCTAGACGACATTCTCGTGGCCAGCTCCTCCCAACAGGAACACCTTCGCATCCTGTTCGGGCGCCTGGCCCAACACGGGCTCATCCTCAGCCTGGCGAAGTGCCAATTCGGCCTAGCCGAGATCGATTTTCTCGGCCACCACATCACCCCTGCTGGGGCCGTCCCCCTGCCCAACAAGGTGCAGGCCGTCCAGCAATTCCCCCGCCCCAAAACCATCAAGGGCCTCCAGGAGTCCCTCGGGATGGTGAACTTCTACAACAGGTTCATCCCCAGAGCAGCAACCCTCATGAAGCCCCTATACGACTCCCTCCGAGGTAAATCCGGCAAGATGGCCGTAGCCTGGACCACTGACACGTCAGCCGCCTTCGACGCCACCAAAAACGCGCTCGCCGATGCCACCCTGCTCGCGCACCCGAGGGCCGATGCCCGGGTCACGCTCACCACCGACGCCTCCGACCACGCGGTCGGAGCCATGTTCGAGCAGTGGGTCAATGGCGCGTGGCAGCCACTTGCCTTCTACAGCCGCCAACTGCGCCCCCCGGAGGTCAAATACTCTACTTTCGACCGCGAGCTCCTCGCGCTCCACCTGTCGGTCCGCCATTTCAGGTTCCTCCTGGAGGGCTGTCCCTTTACCGCGTACGTGGACCACAAGCCGCTCACATACGCGATGGCCAAGCACACCGAACCCTGGTCCGCTAGGCAGCAACGCCAGCTCGCGGCCGTGTCCGAGTTTACCACGGACATCCAGCACGTCTCCGGTAGAGACAACGTTGTCGCCGACTGCCTTTCCCGTCCCGCCATCTGCGCGAATCACCTCGCGGTCGACTACGCGCAACTAGCAGCGGCCCAGCTCACGGACCCAGACCTCCTCTCGGCGGCTACCAGCCTGCCAGGGCTACGCCTAGCCAAGGTCGCGCACGGGCCCGAAGCCACGGCAGTCACTTGCGACATCTCACTCGGCCAACCCAGGCTGGTCGTCCCTGCAACCTGGCGCCGCCGCATCTTCGACGCGCTCCACGGGCCCTCCCATCCGGGTTCCCGCGTATCCGTCAAACTCCTCTCCCAGCGCTTCGTCTGGCGCCGCCTCAGCAAAGATGTTCAGACTTGGGCCACCTCCTGCCTCGCCTGCCAACGGGCTAAGGTACAGCTGCACACAAAAGCACCCCTGGGAGACTTCGAGGTACCCAGCCGCCGCTTCGACCACGTACACGTCGACATCATCGGTCCTCTGCCGCCATCGCAAGGCCAAACTTATCTCCTCACGATGGTCGACCGCTACACACGCTGGCCTGAGGCAGTGCCGCTGACCTCCACCACCACAGCCGACATCGCCAGGGCGTTCGTTAACACCTGGGTCGCGAGGTTCGGCGTACCGGCCGACATAACCTCCGACAGAGGCGCCCAGTTCACCTCCGAACTCTGGGCGGCCACAGCACACAACCTCGGGGTGACGCTCCACCGAACCACGGCGTACCACCCGCAGGCCAACGGGCTTTGTGAACGCTTCCACAGGTCACTCAAGGCCTCACTCCGCGCCGGCCTGCAGGACAGTACCTGGACTGACCGCCTACCGTGGGTGCTACTAGGCCTACGCACCGCGGTCAAGGAAGACCTCCAGTCCTCAGCAGCCGAGTTAGTCTACGGACAACCGCTGCGCGTACCAGGCGAATTCCTCCCGGAGGCTACCACGCCTTGGTCGGCCGAACAGCAGCGGCTCAACTCTTTCTCTTCCGCTCAACAGTTCGCCCCACTTCCGGTCAACCGACATGGCGAACTCGCACCTCACGTCCCGCCAAACTTACAGCAGGCACGCTTCGTCTTCGTGCGACACGACGCGCACCGCGGACCCCTGCGACCCCCGTACGACGGACCGCACGAGGTACTACAAACCGGGGACAAGGTCTTCAAGCTGCGACTCGGCGACAGGGTCGAAACAGTCTCCATCGACCGGCTCAAACCAGCACACACAGAACCAGGGGAACAGGTCCCCGTGGCCCGACCTCCAACTAGAGGCCGTCCCGCCAGCAAGCCAGCACAGCCGGCGGCGAACCGCCCGGCCCCACCAACTAGACCGGCAACCACTCAGAGCCGCTCCGGCAGAACCATTAGACCACCGTCACGACTCATCCACTCCTCCTAAGCGGATTCTGGGGGGATTCTGGACAGTTTACGCAGGCGCACTGCCGGCAGCAGCCGCCCCCAGCCGGGGGCCCTTTCCTCCGGCAACTTGTTTCCCACAGGGACAGGCTGCCGGGAGGACTTCCTGTCTGGGGAGTATTTAAGTGGTTGCGTGGGCTTTTCTAGCTCTTTGCCATGATGTAGATTAAAGCAGTTGTGTTTCACCAACTCTGGTCTCGACTCCCACGTTTGCCGCGGTATCTCAACACACTCTCATAATATACATATAATCTTTTCTTAGGTTTAATGGTTGTCCCTCTGCTTATGGCAAGCTGTAACATAGTTTGCCGCTAAAGTTATGCAATTTCTCTGTTCCCCTAATAGGTATGGGAGTTTTTGGTCGTCATTCAAATTTTTGAATTCAGGGCATATTTTTATGAATTTTGGGTAGAAATTCCCCCTTATGCCCTGATAGTTTCCACAAGCTGTGAGGAAGTGCATCTCTGTCTCCACCACTCCCTGACTGCAGTGAGAGCATATCCTGTCCTCTCTTGGCAGCCAGGTCTGCCTGTGTCTGCCTTTTTCGATGGCCAGGCTATGCTCACTTAAGTCTACATAGTCAAGGTTTTTCTCAATTTGCTATCTTTTACCGTGGTCAGGTATTCAGCCATGGGGTATTGTTTGTTTAGGGCCAAGTAGCAATCGAGTTTATTTTGGGTTTTTGTTGTTTCTGTCCAATAGGTCAGATATTTTTCCTTTTGTTTTGTGACAATTGTGTTGGGTCGAATTCTCTGTGCTACGATGTCACTGTCCTGGAGCTGGTTATTATTAGTAGTGTTAGCAGTTACTTCACTGAGTCCCAGGACTAGTTGACTGAGGGGACTCTTTATGATCCTCTCTTGGCATTTCAGGGCTTCGTAATGATAGCAGTGGGGGTTGCTCATTTTTAGGTGTTTCCAAAATTTGGTGGCTCTTTTTTGGATATTAATTAGTAGTGGATATTGGCCTAGTTCTGCCCTGCATGCATTGTTTGCGGTTTTCCTTTGAGTCCAGAGGATACTTTTACAGAATTCTGCATGTAGGATCTCAATTGGGTGTTTGTCCCATTTTGCAAATTCTTGTTGTGTTAGCGGACCCCACACCTCACTGCCATAGAGTGCAATTGGTTCAATTACTGATTTAAAGATTTTGAGCCAAATGCCATTTGGGATTTCTATTTGGATTGACTTTTTAATGGCATAGAAAGCCCTTTTTGCTTTCCCTTTCAGTTCATTCACAGCCAGATGAAAATTTCCCGTAGAACTGATTTTTAAGCATAAGTATGTGTAGTTTGTTCAATTTTAGTTGTTCCTAGTGTGAAATTTATTCTGGTTCCCTGATGTCTGGATCTTTGCTGGAACACAAGAACTTTGGTTTTTTGGGGATTTATTGCCAGGGCCCAGGTCTGAAAGAATGACTCTAGCAGATCCAGGTTCTGCTGTAGACCCTCCTCCGTTGGTGAAAGCAGAACCAGGTCATCTGCATAGAGGAGGAATTTAACCTTGGAGTCATACAGGGCGAGGCCAGGTGCTGTAGATTGTTCAAGTAGTTTTGCCAATTCATTTATGTAAATATTAAAGAGTGTCGGTGAGATGGGCGAGCCCTGCGCCACGCCACGCCCCTGTGAGAAGTATTTTGTTTGTTTGTCTCCAATTTTAACTGCACATTTATTGTTTGTATACATTGATTTAATTACATCATATGTTTTCCCCCTACACCACTTTCAATAAGTTTCAAGAATAGACCGTCGTGCCAAATAGAATCGAAAGCCTTCTGGAAATCTATAAAGCAGGCAAAGATTTTGCTTTTGTTTTGGTGAACATGTTTGTCAATTAGGGTCTGTAGGGTGAAGATATGATCCGATGTTCTATAATTTGGTAAGAATCCAATTTGGCTTTTACTCAAGACATTGTGCTCCTCAAGGAAGTTTATAAGTCTTTGGTTTATGATACTGCAGAATACCTTCCCCAGGTTACTGTTCACACAGATGCCTCGATAGTTATTTGGGCCAACTTTGTCTCCACTTTTGTATATGGGCGTTATGAGTCCTTTGTTCCAGATATCAGGGAAGTAACCGACACTCGGAACCAAGTTGAAGAGTTTTAGGATAGCCAATTTCATTTTATCGTCCGTGTGTTTAATCATCTCGTTTAGGATGCCATCTGCACTGCAAGCTTTCCTTGGTCGCAGGTCCTTGTGTTTTTCAAATAGCTCTTTTTCAGTTATTAGGGAGTCTACGGGTTTTGGTTATCTTTTATGGCCAGTTCGAGCTTTTCCAGTTTTTTATATATTTGATCTTGCTCTGGGCTTAGTGTGTTTTTCTGGTATAATTTTTCAAAATGGTTTTCCCATGTGTCTCCGTTTTGAATGGGCAATTCGTCGTGTTGCTTTTTGTGTAATGTATTCCAGTTGTCACAGAAACAATTAGAATCAATAGATTCCTCAATGGAGCGGAGTGTATTCTTAATATACTGTTCTTTCTTGGTTCTGAGTGTGTTTTAGTATTGTGTTTGTGCCTGACAAATAAGTACGGCGTAATTCCTCGTTTTCTGGTTGTCTGTGTTTTTGGTTTGATATTTTTCTGAGTTTTTTCCTCATGTTATGGCAGTCTGAATCAAACCGTCTCTCTCTCTCTCTCTCCCGTCTCTCTCTCTCCCCCGTCTCTCTTTCTCTCTTCCCCCGTCTCTCTCTCTCTCTCCCCCGTCTCTCTCTCTCTCTCCCCCCCGTCTCTCTCTCTCTCTCCCCGTCTCTCTCTCTCTCTCCCCGTCTCTCTCTCTCTCTCCCCGGTCTCTCTCTCTCTCTCTCCCCGTCTCTCTCTCTCTCTCCCCGTCTCTCTCTCTCTCTCCCCGTCTCTCTCTCTCTCTCTCTCCCCCGTCTCTCTCTCTCTCTCCCCCGTCTCTCTCTCTCTCTCTCTCTCTCCCCCGTCTCTCTCTCTCTCTCTTCCCCGTCTCTCTCTCTCTCCCCCCCCGTCTCTCTCTCTCCCCCCGTCTCTCTCTCTCCCCCCGTCTCTCTCTCTCCCCCCGTCTCTCTCTCTCCCCCCCCCCCCCGTGTGTCTCTCTCTCGCTCCCTCCCCTCCCTCGTCGCCCTGTTTATTCTAATCCCATTTTCCAGCACTTGGTCCGTAGCCTTGTATGCTATGGCGTTTCAAGTGCTCATCTAAATGCTTCTTGAATGTTGAGGGTTCCTGCCTCTACCACCCTTTCAGGCAGTGAGTTCCAGATTCCAGCCACCCTTTGGGTGAAAAAGTTTTTCCTTGAATCCCCTCTAAACCTCCTGCCCCTTACCTTGAAACTATGCCCCCTGGTTATTGACCCCTCTACTAAGGGGAAAAGTTCCTTTCTATCTACCCTATCTATGCCCCTCATAATTTTGTACACCTCAATTAGGTCCCCCCTCAGCCTTCTCTGCTCTAAGGAAAACAGCCCCAGCCTGTCCAGTCTCTCTTCATAGCTGAAGTGCTCCAGCCCAGGTAACATCCTGGTGAATCTCCTCTGCACCCTCTCCAATGCAATCACATCCTTCCTATAGTGTGGCAACCAGAACTGCACACAGTATTCCAGCTGTGGCCTAACTAGTGTTTTGTACAGCTCCATCATAACCACCCTGCTCTTATATTCTGTGCCTCGGCTAATGAAGGCAAGTATCCCATGTGCCTTTTTAACCACCTTATCTACCTGTCCTACTGCACACCAAGGTCCCTCTGATCCTCTGTCCTTCCTAGGGTCCTACCATTCATTGTGTATTCCCTTGCCTTGTTAGTCCTCCCAAAATGCTGCATCTCACAATTTTCAGGGTTAAATTCCATTTGCCACTGTTCTGCCCATCTGACCAACCCATCTATATCGTCCTGTAGCCTGAGGCTTCCCTCCTCGCTATTTACCACTCCACCAATTTTCGTGTCATCTGTGAACTTACTGATCATACCTCCTACATTCATATCTAAATCATTAATGTACACTACAAACAGCAAAGGACCCAGCACCGATCCCTGCGGTACACCACTGGACACAGGCTTCCAGTCACACAAACAACCTTCGACCATCACCCTCTGCCTCCTGCCACTAAGCCAATTTTGGATCCAATGTGCCAAATTGCCCTGGATCCCATGGGCTCTTACCTTCTTGAGCAGTCTTCCATGTGGGACTTTGTCAAAAGCCTTACTGAAGCCCATGCAGACTACATCAACTGCACTACCCTCATCCACACACCTAGTCACCCCCTCTAAAAAATTCAATCAAATTGTTTAGACATAATTTCCCCCTGACAAAGCCATGCTGAGTCCTTGATTAATCCTTGCCTCTCCAAGTGGAGACTAATTCTGGCCCTCAGAATTTTTTCTTATAATTTCCCTACCACTGGTGTTAGGCTCACTGGCCTGTAATTCCCTGGTTTATCCCTACTACTCTACTTGAATAATGGTACTACATTAGCTGTTCTCCAGTCCTCTGGCACCTCCCCTGTGGCCAGAGAGGTTCTGAAAATTTGTGTCAGAGCCCCTGCAATCTCCTCCCTTGCCTCACAGCAACCTGGGATACACCTCGTCTGGGCCTGGGGATTTATCCACTTTTAAGCCTGCTAAAACCGCTAGTACCTCTTCCCTCTCAATACTAATTTGTTCAAGTATATCACAATCCCCCTGCCTGATTTCTGTGCCTACATCGTCCTTCTCCATAGTGAACACAGATGCAAAATATTCATTTAAAACCTCACCTACATCTTCCGGCTCTGCACACAGATTGCCACTTTGGTCCCTAATGGGCCCTATTCTTTCCCTGGTTATCCTCTTGCCATTAATATACTTATAAAACAACTTGGGATTTTCCTTTATTTTGCCCGCCAGTGTTTTTTCATGCCCCCTCTTCGGTCTCCTAATTTCTTTTTTAAGTACCCCCCTGCACTTTCTCTACTCCTCTAGGGCTTCCACTGTTTTTAGTCCTTTGTATCTGCCAAAAGCCTCCCTTTTTTTCCTAATCCATTCTTGTATATCCGTTGACATCCAGGGTTCCCTGGGCTTGTTGGTCCCAGCCATGTCTCCGTAATTGCAATTATATCGTAACCGTTTACATCTATTTGTGCTGTTAATTCGTCTACCTTATTACGAATGCTTCATGCATTGAGATACAGTGCCTTTAGATTTGTCTTTTTAACATTTTTAGACATCTTAACATTTTTTGTACTATGGCCCTATTTGTCTTATTACTATTTTTTCCTTACCCGGACCCTATTTGTTAGTGCACTCCTTTGTTTGTACGCTCTGTCCTTTCCTGACACAGTCTGGTTATCCTTACCCCAATCACTTTCCTGCACTGCTTCCTTGTCTTTCAAAATTTGCAGAGGACACAAAACTTGGAAACATCGTGAACAGTGAGGAAGATAGTGATGGACTTCAAGAGAACATTGGCTGGTGGAATGGGCAGACAAGTGGCAGATGAAATTTAATGCATGAAAGTGTGAAGTGATACATTTTGGTAGGAAGAACGAGGAAAGGCAATACAAACTAAAGGGGGCGCATGAACAGAGAGACCTGGGGGTATATGTGCACAAATCGTTGAAGGTGGCAGGGCAGATTGAGAAAACAGTAATATAAAAAAAAAAGCATACGGGATCCTGGGCTTCATAAATAGAGGTATAGAGTACCAAAGTGAGGAAGTTATGATGAACCTTTATAAAACACTGGTTCGGCCTCAACTGGAGTATTGTGTCCAATTCTGGGCACCGCACTTTAGGAAGGATGTGAAGGCCTTAGAGAGGGTGCAGAAAAGAGTTACAAGAATGTTTCCAGGGATGAGGGACTTCAGTTACGTGGATAGACTGGAAAAGCTGGGGTTGTTCTCCTCAGAGCAGAGAAGGTTGAGAGGAGATTTGATCGAGGTGTTCAAAATCATGAGGGGGTCTAGACAGCGTAGATAGAGAGTAACTGATCCCATTGGCGGAAGGGTCGAGATCCAGAGGACACAGATTTCAGGTGATTGGCAGAAGAACCAAAGGCGACACGAGGAACACCCTTTTTACTCAGCGAGTGGTTAGGATCTGGAATGCACTGCCTGAAAGGCTGGTGGAGGCAGACTCAATTGTGGCTTTCAAAAGGGAATTGGACAAGTATCTGAAGGAACAACATTTTGCAGGGCTACAGGGAAAGGGCGGGGGAGTGGGCCGAGCTGAAGTGCTCTTGCAGAGAGCCACACGGGCTCGACGGGCCAAATGGCCGCCTCCTGTGCTGTAACCTTTCTGTGATTCTATGATTTACATTGCAGCAAGAAGTGGAAAATTTCAAGAAGCTGAATATGATCAGCAGAGAGGAGTTTGACACCCTGACCCCAGAACCACCTGTCGACCCAAACCAAGAAGTTCCCCCTGGGCCGCCGAGGCCGCAGCAAGGTAAGGAGATCACTTCAACATGCAGCCCCCCATCCGACCCTCGCACTGCACGGGACAAAGCCCCCCGTCCGACCCTCGCACTGCACGGGACAAAGCCCCCCGTCCGACCCTCGCACTGCACGGGGCAAAGACCCCCGTCCGACCCTCGCACTGCACGGGTCAAAGATCGCCGTCCGACCCTCGCTGCACGGGGCAAAGACCGCCGTCCGGCCCTCGCACTGCACGGGGCAAAGATCGCCGTCCGACCCTCGCACTGCACGGGGCAAAGACCCCCGTCCGACCCCCTCACTGCACGGGGCAAAAACCCCCATCCGACCCACACACTGCACGGGGCAAAGACCCCCGTCCGACCCCCTCACTGCACGGGGCAAAGACCCCCGTCCGACCCCCTCACTGCACGGGGCAAAGACCGCCGTCCGGCCCTCGCACTGCACGGGGCAAAGATCGCCGTCCGTCCCTCACACTGCACGGGGCAAAGCCCCCCGTCCGGCCCTCGCACCGCACGGGGCAAAGCCCGCCGTCCGACCCCCTCACCGCACGGGGCAAAGACCCCAGTCCGACCCCCTCACTGCACGGGGCAAAGACCCCCGTCCGACCCCCTCACTGCACGGGGCAAAAACCCCCATCCGACCCACACACTGCACGGGGCAAAGACCCCCGTCCGACCCCCTCACTGCACGGGGCAAAGGCCCCCGTCCGACACTCTCACTGCATGGGGCAAAGCCCCCCTGTCCGACCCCCTCACTGCACGGGGCAAAGCCCCCCGTCCGACCCCCTCACTGCACGGGGCAAAGGCCCCCATCCGACCCCCTCACTGCACGGGGCAAAGGCCCCTGTCCGACCCCCTCACTGCACGGGGCAAAGCCCCCCGTCCGACCCTCACACTGCATGGAGCAAAGACCCCTGTCCACAGGGCAGGATCCCCCGTCCATCCCCCTCACTGCACGGGGCCAAGCCCCCCGTCCGACCCACTCACTGCACGGGGCCAAGCCCCCCGTCCGACCCACTCACTGCACGGGGCAAAGACCCCCGTCCGACCCCCTCACTGCACGGGGCAAAGACCCCCGTCCGACCCCCTCACTCCACAGGGCAAAACCCCCCGTCCGACACACTCACTGCACGGGGCAAAGGCCCCCGTCCGACACACTCACTGCACGGGGCAAAGGCCCCCATCCGACCCCCTCACTGCACGGGGCAAAGGCCCCCGTCCGACCCTCACACTGCACGGGGCAAAGACCCCCGTCCGACCCCCTCACTGCACGGGGCAAAGCCCCCCGTCCGACCCTCACTGCACGGGGCAAAGACCCCTGTCCACAGGGCAGGACCCCCCGTCCATCCCCCTCACTGCACGGGGCAAAGCCCCCCCGTCCGACCCACTCACTGCATGGGGCAAAGGTCCCCGTCCGACCCCCTCACTGCACGGGGCAAAGACCCCCGTCTGACCCCCTCACTCCACAGGGCAAAACCCCCCGTCCGACACACTCACTGCACGGGGCAAAGGCCCCCATCCGACCCCCTCACTGCACGGGGCAAAGGCCCCCGTCCGACCCTCACACTGCACGGGGCAAAGACCCCCGTCCGACCCCCGCACTGCACGGGGCAAAGCCCCCCGTCCGACCCTCACTGCATGGGGCAAAGGCCCCCATCCGACCCCCTCACTGCACGGGGCAAAGGCCCCCGTCCGACCCTCACACTGCACGGGGCAAAGACCCCCGTCCGACCCCCTCACTGCACGGGGCAAAGACCCCCGTCCGACCCCCTCACTGCACGGGGCAAAGCCCCCCGTCCGACCCTCACTGCATGGGGCAAAGACCCCTGTCCACAGGGCAGGACCCCCCGTCCATCCCCCTCACTGCACGGGGCAAAGCCCCCCCGTCCGACCCACTCACTGCATGGGGCAAAGGTCCCCGTCCGACACTCTCACTGCATGGGGCAAAGGTCCCCGTCCGACACTCTCACTGCACGGGGCAAAGCGCCCCGTCCGACCCCGCACTGCACGGGGCAAAGCGCCCCGTTCGACCCCGCACTGCACGGGGCAAAGCGCCCCGTTCGACCCTCGCACTGCACGGGGCAAAGACCCCCGTCCGACCCTCACTGCATGGGGCAAAGACCCCTGTCCACAGGGCAGGACCCCCCGTCCATCCCCCTCACTGCACGGGGCAAAGCCCCCCCGTCCGACCCACTCACTGCATGGGGCAAAGGCCCCCGTCCGACACTCTCACTGCACGGGGCAAAGACCCCCGTCCGACCCCCTCACTGCACGGGGCAAAGGCCCCCGTCCGACACTCTCACTGCACGGGGCAAAGGCCCCCGTCCGACCCCCTCACTGCACGGGGCAAAGGCCCCCCGTCCGACCCTCACACTGCACGGGGCAAAGGCCCCCCGTCCGACCCCCTCACTGCACGGGGCAAAGGCCCCCGTCCGACCCTCACACTGCACGGGGCAAAGGCCCCCCGTCCGACCCACTCACTGCATGGGGCAAAGGCCCCCCGTCCGACCCTCACACTGCACGGGGCAAAGGCCCCCCGTCCGACCCACTCACTGCATGGGGCAAAGGCCCCCCGTCCGACCCACTCACTGCATGGGGCAAAGGTCCCCGTCCGACACTCTCACTGCACGGGGCAAAGCGCCCCGTTCGACCCCGCACTGCACGGGGCAAAGCGCCCCGTTCGACCCTCGCACTGCACGGGGCAAAGACCCCCGTCCGACCCCCTCACTGCACGGGGCAAAGGCCCCCGTCCGACCCTCACACTGCACGGGGCAAAGCCCCCGTCCGACCCCCTCACTGCATGGGGCAAAGCGCCCCGTTCGACCCCGCACTGCACGGGGCAAAGCGCCCCGTTCGACCCTCGCACTGCACGGGGCAAAGACCCCCGTCCGACCCCCTCACTGCACGGGGCAAAGACCCCCGTCCGACCCCCTCACTGCACGGGGCAAAGGCCCCCGTCCGACCCTCTCACTGCACGGGGCAAAGGCCCCCGTCCGACCCTCTCACTGCACGGGGCAAAGCGCCCCGTCCGACACACTCACTGCACGGGGCAAAGGCCCCCGTCCAACACTCTCACTGCACGGGGCAAAGACCCCCGTCCGACCCCCTCACTGCACGGGGCAAAGACCCCCGTCCGACCCCCTCACTGCACGGGGCAAAGGCCCCCGTCCGACCCTCTCACTGCACGGGGCAAAGGCCCCCGTCCGACCCTCTCACTGCACGGGGCAAAGGCCCCCGTCCGACACACTCACTGCACGGGGCAAAGGCCCCCGTCCAACACTCTCACTGCACGGGGCAAAGACCCCCGTCCGACCCCCTCACTGCACGGGGCAAAGCCCCCCGTCCGACCCTCACACTGCACGGGGCAAAGCCCCCCGTCCGACCCTTGCACTGCACGGGGCAAAGCCCCCCGTCCGACCCCCTCACTGCACGGGGCAAAGCCCCCCGTCCGACCCTTGCACTGCACAGGGCAAAGGCCCTGGGGTCAGCAACAAACAGGCCAGTGGTGAGAAAACACCAAACAGCCAAATTCTCATTTAAAACTCCAAGTGGCCGTGGGGAACCGGCAGGGAGCGGGACTAAATGGCTAGCTCTTTCTACGATGGGCTGATTGACCTCCTGCACTGTATCATTGAATGATTCTATCGTTCACTGAGGTCCTGCAGGGAAGGGACCCCAACGCCCCTGCCTGGCCTGCAATCAACGTGCCGCTGGAGCTTGTCGGGCTGCTTGTTAATAGAAGTTCTCGAAGACCAATCTTCTGCCTCTGTTGGTCTCAGTGATGTTTGATGCACGGCAAAGGGAGGAGCTGGGAGGCGAGGAGAGGCGAGGCTCTTCCCCCAGAGCCCTGCAACTTTTGCTTTTTCAAGTATTTCTCCAATTCCCTTTTGAAAGTTCCTATTGAATCTGCTTCCACCGCCCTTTCAGGCAGCGCATTCCAGATCACAACAACTCGCTGCGTAGAAAAAATTGTCATCTCCCCTCTGGTTCTTTTGCCAATCACCTGAAATCTGTGTCCTCTGGTTACCGACCCTCCTGCCACTGGAAACAGTTTCTCCTTATTGACCATCAAAGCCCCTCATATTGGACATCTGGCAGAAAGCCTCTGGGTCTCCTTGTTTCAAAAGGAATCTTCAGTTATTGGAGGAGGGTGTAAAGAGAAGGATATTCAGTTATATACTGTAAACTGTATATTGTAAATTTAAGATAAACCATTGGTCTGTGACCCAGGTGTATATTATAACCGGAATCGTCTCTCTGTTTCCAGTACCTACAGATGCATTGGCCAATAAGCTATTCGGTGCAGCTGAACCACCAGTGTCTTGCGTGGCACGATCTTTGCCAACAACGGTACCAGAATCACCAAACTACCGGGGTGTACGGACCCCTCGCACCCCTCGCACACCCAGGTTAAAGGATCCAAGTCAAACACCCAGATTTTACCCTGTTGTGAAAGAAGGCCGGCCATTGGATGCAAAGGTAAGACTGTGGCAAGGAGCAGCACCTCGGGAGGTAACGCTGTATCTCTCTCGTTATTAAAACAAGCTTATAGCAGCAAACGGGCTAATGGGGTTTAGTGCTTCATCACAATAGTTACAGAATATAAAAGCAAGGAACTACTGCTGCAGTCTCGGAGCACTGGTGGAGGATTGTGATGGGTTTTGGCCTGCCCATCTTATAAAGGGTGTGACTGGGCGACAGTCTTCCAGGATGTTACCTGGGGTGAAGACTCTGAAACAGCAACAACATGCATTTATATAGCGTCTTTACACAAAAACATCCCAAGGGGCACTACAGAGGCATAATCAAAGCGAGAAGGAAGGAACTTGCAGTATGTAGCGCCGTTCACCACCTCCGGATGTCCCAAAGCGCTTTACAGCCAATGAAGTACTTTTGAAGTGTAGTCACTGTTGCAATGTAGGAAACACGGCAGCAAAGCAAGATCCCACAAACAGCAATGAGTTAATGACCAGATCATCTGTTTTTTAGTGATGTTGGTTGAAGGATAAATATTAGCCAGGACATCAGGGAGAACTCCCCTACTCTTCTTCCAATAGTGCCGTGGGATCTTTTACATCCACCTGAGAGAGCAGACTTGGTTTAATGTCTCATCCGAAAGACGACACCTCCGACAGTGCAGCGCTCCCTCAGTACTGCCCCTCCGACAGTGCGGCACTCCCTCAGTACTGCCCCTCCGACAGTGCGGCGCTCCCTCAGTACTGCCCTTCCGACAGTGCGGCGCTCCCTCAGTACTGCCCCTCCGACAGTGCGGCGCTCCCTCAGTACTGCCCCTCCGACAGTGCAGCGCTCCCTCAGTACTGCCCCTCCGACAGTGCGGCGCTCCCTCAGTACTGCCCCTCCGACAGTGCGGCACTCCCTCAGTACTGCCCCTCCGACAGTGCAGCGCTCCCTCAGTACTGCCCCTCCGACAGTGCGGCGCTCCCTCAGTACTGCCCCTCCGACAGTGCGGCACTCCCTCAGTACTGCCCTTCCGACAGTGCGGCGCTCCCTCAGTACTGCCCCTCCGACAGTGCGGCACTCCCTCAGTACTGCCCCTCCGACAGTGCAGCGCTCCCTCAGTACTGCCCCGCCGACAGTGCGGCGCTCCCTCAGTACTGCCCCTCCGACAGTGCGGCGCTCCCTCAGTACTGCCCCTCCGACAGTGCGGCGCTCCCTCAGTACTGCCCCTCCGACAGTGCGGCGCTCCCTCAGTACTGCCCCTCCGACAGTGCGGCGCTCCCTCAGCACTGCACTGGAGTGTCATCCTAGATTTTTGTGCTCAAGTTTCTGGAGTTGGACTTGAACCCACAACCTTCTGACTCAGAGGAGTGAGTGCTACCCACCAGTGTTCCCTCTTACTTTTTTTGGCGGTGTGGTCGCTTTAAGGGGCTGCGCAGCCCATTGACAAATGCGCAAAACTTTGCTTTGAAAAAGCTGGTCCCGGGCTGCGCGGGACCAGCAGAGGGGTGTGCGGCCGCGCACTTATCGGGAATGTTGCTACCCACTGAGCCACAGCTGACACTAATTGCTGCCAAGCCAAAGACAGAAATAACGTGGGGGGGTTAGAAAGAGCTGGGTCACAGAAGTAGGTTTTAAGGAAGGTCTTAAAGGGGAAGAGGGAGTTGGAGAGGATTAGATACGGAATTTCAGAGCTTGGGTCTTAGACTGCTGAATGCACGGCTGCCAGTGGTGGAGCGAAGGGGTGGGATTCACAAAAGATGCACTCAGTTGATGGGCTGTGTGAGTTCTCGAAGACCAGTTGCTTGTCACCTTATCTCCTGCACCCTGGCATGGTAGATAATAACATTCTATCCTTGCCAGTTCTAAAACTTGATCAATTCTCCAGGCAGCAATGAAACCCCGTGAATGTAACAGGGTCTGACAGTACCGTACGTCTGTAAAGTGCAGATACATTGACTCAACATTCATAGTTATTGTCATTTATTGCAGACTCCTCGGAAGCGGAAGACGAGGCACAGCTCAAACCCTCCACTGGAGAGTCACGTGGGCTGGGTGATGGATTCGAGAGAGCACAGGCCCAGGACGTC
This sequence comes from Somniosus microcephalus, assembly GCF_052327205.1. Lineage (NCBI taxonomy): Eukaryota > Metazoa > Chordata > Chondrichthyes > Squaliformes > Somniosidae > Somniosus > Somniosus microcephalus. Next base: position 272,991,692 of record NC_140994.1, read on the forward strand.
GTCCTTCAGGTTAGACGCTGCACACATTGAGAGAAAAACCCCCTTCTAAACAATTGTTCAACATTCATTTTAACCAGGTTTGAAGTAAAAAGGAATCTTGGAATAATGTTAGTGAGGGGGGTCTCGGGGTAATGAGGGGGGCTCTCGGGGTAATGTTACAGTGAGGGGGTGAAATAAAGAATAGATTTGCCTTTCTAATCTAGGCTTTATTAACTTTAAAAATCCAGTAGCACATCTTTCAACACCAGTCTCCAACCATGACTGGAGAGAACTGAATTTAAGATGGCCACCACAAATCACCTGACATCCACTACCAATGAGTTTACAGCATATATCTCAAGGTAGAAACAAACAACCAATTACAATACTTCTTACTAACACAGAACAACCACCCCATTCACAATACTTCTTATTAAACATAGGAAATAATCACCACAGGGGGGTCTCGGGGTAATGTTACAGTGAGGGGGGTCTCGGGGTAATGTTACAGTGAGGAGGGTCTCGGGGGTAATGTTACAGTGAGGGGGATCTCGGGGTAATGTTACAGTGAGGGGGTCTCGGGGTAATGTTACAGTGAGGGAGGTCTCGGGGTAATGTTACAGTGAGGGGGGTCTCGGGGTAATGTTGCTCAAAGTGGAATCGCTTTTGCAATCTGTGAAAAGGCGGTTACTTTATCGAGAGTGCGTAGGGCAGAGCAGGCTAAATCTAACTGCAGTTCTGAATGTTTGAAAACAATTTGAATTGAGATAACCCATGTTGCTTGAAGGTGATGAGCAACTGGTGCAGCTGTGAGTGGAAGGAGGTTAGTGGCTGCGGTGCAGGGGAACGTGTCAATGGATAGTTCAGCATTTGTGCACAATTGTGGAAATAAAAACTTGTCGAGTAAGTGATTGTGTTGACCATTAGTACCAGCTGTTGAACAGTGAATTTTGTGTTTTGTGGCAGTTCCAATGCTAGTCCGTCAGAGGGAATCCCGATCGCTGGAAGCTACGGTTGCACGCCACAGTCTCTTCCCAAGTTCCAGCATCCCTCGCACGAGCTGCTGAAGGAGAACGGATTTACGCAGCACGTGTATCACAAGTTCCGCAGGAGATGTCTGAACGGTAGGTGACGGGTGTTCTGGCATCAAGCCATGCTTCAACCGGCCGACAACCTTCACAGCGACATTTCTAGTTCCCCAAGGGCTCACGACATGACCCTCAGCTGCCCAGACCCCAAGGCCCCGGGTTTGAGCTCTGGTCCTCTCTGGCTAAACTGACCCGAGTGGGACGCCGATAGGAGCGCGACAGTGTTCCTGCGCCTGGGTCAAGGGGGCGGGCAGTTGGTCACAGCTCCTCCTGATAGATGTTCCATGATCTTTGTGTGGACGTCTGATGAAGACGAGGAGCGGGCTCGATTGTGATGCTGCTACAGTCGATTAGCCTGTCCAGAGTCACTGGTTAGGCTCACACAGTGCTAACTTGATGAGGCCAGCCCTGCCTCAGGAAGAGTTAGATGCTCCAGGAGTTAATCGGGGAGGAGGCCCCAGTGAATTTGCAAGACAGAATCTCGAAATAAACAGATACATTGCGGCAACTTTGGGTTTTGATCTAGTTTCCATTTTCTGAGCACTTTGAGATTTCAGGCTTTGTGATCTTCCAGGTGTGTGTTGTGACTCTCGCAGAGAGTTGGTCAGCAGATGTTGCTGTGCAGGAAGAGGCGGTTCACTGGATCCCCTCTGACCTGTAATGTCGACTTCGTGGCAATCCTTTCAATCTCAAATATCGCAAGAACCCCAACACAAAGTGTATGTTTTAAGTTAAACTCACAATTTGGTACAATAATGAGGTGGCAGTGAACCCAAGACAATTAGCCAAGTTTGGGGTGTGATTGTGAATCCTTTGAGCTTCCCATGGTTTTGGATGTTGTATGACCCTCCAGATGTGGTTACTAACTAATTAATTTCTAGGTGTCTGTTCCTGTGTGATTACTCTGCTGTATCTGACTCAATGTTGTCCTACTTACAGAGCGAAAGAGGTTGGGAATAGGACAGTCTCAGGAAATGAACACGCTCTTCCGATTCTGGTCATTCTTCCTAAGAGATCATTTCAACAAGAAGATGTACGAAGAGTTCAGACAGTTGTCTGTTGAGGATGGAGAAGAAGGCTATAGGTAACTATATTCACCTCAACAACAGGACCACTTCCTTGGGCTCAATCCAGCCTTTCTGTCTTGTTCATTTATTCAGTCTCCAAAAATGAGCAAGACATCAGCTGGCTGCTAAGAAGAAGGGAGAGATGGTGGAACACTGCCCCTCTAAGCCTTCTAGCTATGTCAGTGATGTGTTGCACCGAGTCTCAATCAGAAGTGGTAGCCAATCACCTGTGACTCGGAAACTGTGGGACTTTGTCCGGATTCGGCCGCTTGAATCGAGGTGCGAAGAGCCCAGAGAGAAGCACAGCATGAAGCAGGATCCAGTGTTTGTAGATGCCTTAGGTTGTGTGTGTGGGTGAAACGGTCGTCGTCTCCCAGTGCGCCTCGTGTTGTTGTTGTCTCCCAGTGCGCCTCGTGTTGTTGTTGTCTCCCAGTGCGCCTCGTGTTGTTGTTGTCTCCCAGTGAGCCTCGTGTTGTTGTCTCCCAGTGCGCCTCGTGTTGTCTCCCAGTGCGCCTCGTGTTGTTGTTGTCTCCCAGTGCGCCTCGTGTTGTTGTTGTCCCCCAGTGCGCCTCGTGTTGTTGTTGTCTCCCAGTGAGCCTCGTGTTGTTGTCTCCCAGTGCGCCTCGTGTTGTCTCCCAGTGCGCCTCGTGTTGTTGTCTCCCAGTGCGCCTCGCGTTGTCGTCCCCCAGTGAGCCTCGTGTTGTCGTCTCCCAGTGAGCCTCGTGGTGGTGTCGTCTCCCAGTGCGCCTCGTGTTGTCGTCTCCCAGTGCGCCTCGTGTTGTCGTCTCCCAGTGCGCCTCGTGTTGTCGTCTCCCAGTGCGCCTCGTGTTGTCGTCTCCCAGTGCGCCTCGTGTTGTCGTCTCCCAGTGCGCCTCGTGTTGTCGTCTCCCAGTGCGCCTCGTGTTGTCGTCTCCCAGTGCGCCTCGTGTTGTCGTCTCCCAGTGCGCCTCGTGTTGTCGTCTCCCAGTGCGCCTCATGTTGTCGTCTCACAGTGCGCCTCGTGTTGTCGTCTCCCAGTGCGCCTCGTGTTGTCGTCTCCCAGTGCGCCTCGTGTTGTCGTCTCCCAGTGCGCCTCATGTTGTCGTCTCCCAGTGCGCCTCGTGTTGTCGTCTCCCAGTGCGCCTCGTGTTGTCGTCTCCCAGTGCGCCTCGTGTTGTCGTCTCCCAGTGCGCCTCGTGTTGTCGCCTCCCAGTGCGCCTCGTGTTGTCGTCTCCCAGTGCGCCTCGTGGTGTTGTTGTCTCCCAGTGAGCCTCGTGTTGTTGTATCCCAGTGCGACTCGAGTTGTTGTTGTCTCCCAGTGCGCCTCGTGTTGTCGTCTCCCAGTGCGACTCGTGCTGTCGTCTCCCAGTGCGACTCGTGTTGTCGTCTCCCAGTGCGACTCGTGTTGTCGTCTCCCAGTGCGCCTCGTGTTGTCGCCTCCCAGTGCGCCTCGTGTTGTCGTCTCCCAGTGCGCCTCGTGTTGTCGTCTCCCGGTGAGCCTCGTGGTGTTGTTGTCTCCCAGTGAGCCTCGTGTTGTTGTATCCCAGTGCGACTCGAGTTGTTGTTGTCTCCCAGTGCGCCTCGTGTTGTCGTCTCCCAGTGCGACTCGTGCTGTCGTCTCCCAGTGCGACTCGTGTTGTCGTCTCCCAGTGCGACTCGTGTTGTCGTCTCCCAGTGCGCCTCGTGTTGTCGCCTCCCAGTGCGCCTCGTGTTGTCGTCTCCCAGTGCGCCTCGTGTTGTCGTCTCCCGGTGAGCCTCGTGTTGTTGTCTCCCAGTGCGCCTCGTGTTGTCGCCTCCCAGTGCGCCTCGTGTTGTCGTCTCCCGGTGAGCCTCGTGTTGTTGTCTCCCAGTGCGCCTCGTGTTGTCTCCCAGTGCGCCTCGTGGTGTTGTCTCCCAGTGCGCCTCGTGTTGTGTCCCAGTGCGCCTCGTGTTGTCGCCTCCCAGTGCGCCTCGTGTTGTCGTCTCCCGGCGAGCCTCGTGTTGTCGTCTCCCGGTGAGCCTCGTGTTGTCTCCCAGTGCGCCTCGTGGTGTTGTTGTCTCCCAGTGCGCCTCGTGTTGTTGTCTCCCAGTGAGCCTCGTGTTGTTGTCTCCCAGTGCGCCTCGTGTTGTCTCCCAGTGCGCCTCGTGGTGTTGTTGTCTCCCAGTGCGCCTCGTGTTGTCTCCCAGTGCGCCTCGTGTTGTGTCCCAGTGCGCCTCGTGTTGTCGCCTCCCGGTGCGCCTCGTGTTGTCGTCTCCCGGTGAGCCTCGTGTTGTCGTCTCCCGGTGCGCCTCGTGTTGTCTCCCAGTGAGCCTCGTGTTGTCGTCTCCCAGTGCGCCTCGTGTTCTTGTCGCCTCCCAGTGATTTCAGGCAGCACATTCCAGATCGTTGTTTAAAAAATTCTCCCCATCTCCCCTCTGGGTTTGTGCCAATCACCTTAAATCTGTGTCCTCTGGTTACGGACCCTCTTCACGGGAAACGGAGTAGATCGGGAGTATGTGTCAAAACCCCTCATGATTTTGAACACCTCTATTGAATTTCCCCTTTACCTTCTCTGCTCCAAGGAGAACAATCCCAGCTTCTCCAGTCTCTCCACGTAACTGTATCCCTGGTACCATTCTGATGAATCTCTTCTACACCCTCTCTAAGGCCTTGACACCCTTCCTAAAGTGTGGTGCCCAGAGTGCGACACAGTGCTCCAGCTGAGGCCGAACCAGTCATTTATAAAGGTTCAGCATAACTTCCTTATCCTCTATTTATAAATCCAAGGATCCCGCATACTTCTTTTAACGGCCTTCTCAACCTGCCCTGCCACCTTCAATGATTTGTGTACATACACCCCCAGGTCTCTCTGTTCCTGCTCCCCCTTTAGAATCGTTTCATTTAGTTTAGATTGCCTCTCCTCACTCTTCTGACCAAAATGTATCCCTTCAGTTCTCTGTGTTAAATTTCACCGGCCACCTGTCTGCCCATTTCACCAGGCTGTCTATGTTCTCCTGAAGTCTGATACTATCCTCCTCACTGTTTACTACATTTCTGAGTTTTGAGTTATCTGCAAGCTTTGAAATTATGCTCTGTATATCATGCGATGCTTTCTGCATTGTTTTTTATTTGAAAGTGATGGAGTGGAGATCAGGCTTGCTGCAAAGAACTTAGTTCCCGTTCTAGCTACGCGTTTACAGAAACCTTTAGCATTTGAATTAACAGGTGAAATCAGTCCTCATTTCTGCAATTCCTTTCAAGTAACAATGTTCCAAAGCAGTTTAGAGAGAGATCAGGAGATGGTGGAAGATGATGGGGGTGGAACTGCAAGGAGAGTATTCCGGGTAGGGACAGGGCGAGCAGTTTGATGTGATCTATGTCCCGCCAGCACTTGTCATAGGTCAGCTCAGTAATGAGACATCAAGTAATGTGTCTGGATCTCGGCCTGTCTCTGCCTCGGCCTGTCTCTGCCTCGGTCTCGGCCTGCCTCGGTCTCGGCCTGCCTCGGTCTCGGCCTGGGCCGGATTCGGCCTCTCTCGGACCCGGCCCCGGCCTCTCTCGGACTCGGACCCGGCCTCTGCCTCTCTCGGACTCGGACCCGGCCTCTGCCTCTCTCGGACTCGGACCCGGCCTCGGCCTCTCTCGGACTCGGACCCGGCCTCGGCCTTTCTCGGACTCGGACCCGGCCTCGGCCTCTCTCGGACTCGGACCCGGCCTCGGCCTCTCTCGGACTCGGACCCGGCCTCGGCCTCTCTCGGACTCGGACCCGGCCTCTCTCGGACTCGGACCCGGCCTCGGCCTCTCTCGGACTCGGACCCGGCCTCGGCCTCTCTCGGACTCGGCCTCGGCCTCTCTCGGACTCGGACCCGGCCTCGGCCTCTCTCGGACTCGGACCCGGACTCGGCCTCTCTCGGACTCGGACCCGGCCTCGGCCTCTCTCGGACTCGGACCCGGCCTCGGCCTCTCTCGGACTCGGACCCGGCCTCGGCCTCTCTCGGACTCGGACCCGGCCTCGGCCTCTCTCGGACTCGGACCCGGCCTCGGCCTCTCTCGGACTCGGACCCGGCCTCGGCCTCTCTCGGACTCGGACCCGGCCTCGGCCTCTCTCGGACTCGGACCCGGCCTCGGCCTCTCTCGGACTCGGACCCGGCCTCGGCCTCTCTCGGACTCGGACCCGGCCCCGGCCTCTCTCGGACTCGGACCCGGCCCTGGCCTCTCTCGGACTCGGACCCGGCCTCGGCCTCTCTCGGACTCGGACCCGGCCTCGGCCTCTCTCGGACTCGGACCCGGCCTCGGCCTCTCTCGGACTCGGACCCGGCCTCGGCCTCTCTCGGACTCGGACCCGGCCTCGGCCTCTCTCGGACTCGGACCCGGCCTCGGCCTCTCTCGGACTCGGCCTCGGCCTCTCTCGGACTCGGACCCGGACTCGGACCCGGCCTCGGCCTCTCTCGGACTCGGACCCGGCCTCGGCCTCTCTCGGACTCGGCCTCTCTCGGACTCGGACCCGGCCTCGGCCTCTCTCGGACTCGGACCCGGCCTCGGCCTCTCTCGGACTCGGACCCGGCCTCGGCCTCTCTCGGACTCGGACCCGGCCTCGGCCTCTCTCGGACTCGGACCCGGCCTCGGCCTCTCTCGGACCCGGCCTCGGCCTCGGCCTCTCTCGGACTCGGACCCGGCCTCGGCCTCTCTCGGACCCGGCCTCTGCCTCTCTCGGACTCGGACCCGGCCTCGGCCTCTCTCGGACTCGGACCCGGCCTCGGCCTCTCTCGGACTCGGACCCGGCCTCGGCCTCTCTCGGACTCGGACCCGGCCTCGGCCTCTCTCGGACCCGGCCTCGGCCTCTCTCGGACTCGGACTCGGACCCGGCCTCGGCCTCTCTCGGACTCGGACCCGGCCTCGGCCTCTCTCGGACCCGGCCTCGGCCTCTCTCGGACTCGGACCCGGCCTCGGCCTCTCTCGGACTCGGACCCGGCCTCTCTCGGACTCGGCCTCTCTCGGACTCGGACCCGGCCTCTCTCGGACTCGGCCTCTCTCGGACTCGGACCCGGCCTCTCTCGGACTCGGACTCGGACCCGGCCTCTCTCGGACTCGGACCCGGCCTCTCTCGGACTCGGACCCGGCCTCTCTCGGACTCGGACCCGGCCCCTCTAGGACTCGGACCCGGCCCCTCTCGGACTCGGACCCGGCCCCTCTCGGACTCGGACCCGGCCCCTCTCGGACTCGGACCCGGCCCCTCTCGGACTCGGACCCGGCCCCTCTCGGACTCGGACCCGGCCCCTCTCGGACTCGGACCCGGCCCCTCTCGGACTCGGACCCGGCCCCTCTCGGACTCGGACCCGGCCCCTCTCGGACTCGGACCCGGCCCCTCTCGGACTCGGACCCGGCCCCTCTCGGACTCGGACCCGGCCCCTCTCGGACTCGGACCCGGCCCCTCTCGGACTCGGACCCGGCCCCTCTCGGACTCGGACCCGGCCTCTCTCGGACTCGGACCCGGCCGCGGCCTCTCTCGGACCCGGCCTCGGCCTCTCTCGGACCTGGCCACGGCCTCTCTCGGACCCGGCCTCGGCCTCTCTCGGACCCGGCCTCGGCCTCTCTCGGATCCGGCCTCGGCCTCTCTCGGACCCGGCCACGGCCTCTCTCGGCCTCGGCCTCTCTCGGACCCGGCCTCTCTTGGACTCGGCCTCTGTCTGTGTGTGTCATTTTCTTTCCATATAGATCATTCTTTGCTATAGGGTTGAGGGAGAGAACATTGCACCTTTTTAGGGTAAATTGGATTGTTCTTGCAAAGAGCCAGCACAGACATGATGGGCCCAATGGTTTCCTTCTGTGCTGTAAATGCTTACGGTTATCCCATGCGTGAACATGATATAAGCTAGAAATGTCCATTTATCAATGGGGTTAAGCTCAGTATCCTGTTATTGCTAGCAGTCTAAGTTTGCATTATTTACTGAATGCTGCGGTTGCTGTGTTGGCGTCTTGCTGGGAGCCAGTGCTATTCTGCCTGAGGTGCTCACTCCCTCCCGTCCCAGCACAGTGTGGGAGAATGTTCGTGTTTATCTCTGGTCTTTCCATTCTGTGATATCACCACGTTTGTCTCCTTTCCATAGGTACGGACTGGAGTGCCTTTTCAGATATTATAGCTATGGCCTTGAGAGGAAATTTAGAGCGGAAATCTTCAAGGATTTCCAGGAGGAAACCATTGTGGATTATGAAGCAGGTAAGGTGTTGCTTAGTTGCATCAAACTCTCTCCTGGTTTTTTTAATCAACTTTCCTTTGTCCTGGAAATTGGCAGTGATGCCGTGGGTGTCTCAGTTTCAAGGTGTCATGCACTTTGGGGGTTTAGTTGCTGCAGAAATCCCATGAAGTCTGAAATATTCTAGGGCTCAGTGTCTCTAATCACCTGTATCTTTATTACTGGAAAGGTAGCTGGAGAACAGGGCAGTGCTGAGTGAGGCGCTGCAGGTTGCTCAGCTTAAATCGGAGGCATCGCGTGAATGGCAAAGAGCTTTGTCACGAGCGAGGCATTATCGAAGGGATGGATTGCCTCAGATGTCCCACTGATGAGAGTAGCAATTGCCCAGAAGCGCAGGGTCTGTGTCACACCATCATTTAGCAAGTGAGACAGGATTGGAGAAAATTAGACTTTCAGAAACACAGCTTTCAGTACTTAAAGGGATAATATGTTAATCATTTGTTGAATAAAGGGTCTTCCTCATGAACCCCCATTCCTGCCGATTGCCCAGCACCATTTCCCTACAAATACTGATTTCTTTCAGTTCCTCCCTTTCATCAGACCCTATGTTCCGCGGTATTTCTGGGAGGTTATTTGTGTCCTCCTTTGTGAAGACAGAACCAAAATATGTATTTAGTTGGTCTGCCATTTCTTTGCTCCCCATTATAAATTCCCCTGATTCTGACTGCAAGGGACCTACGCTTGACTTCACCAATCTTTTTCTCTTTACATATCTATAAAAGCTTTTAGTCCGTTTTTATGTTCCCTGCAAGCTTACTCTCATATTCTATTTTCCCTTTCTTAATTAATCCCTTTGTCCTCCTTTGTTGAATCCTAAACTGCTCCCAATCCTCAGGATTATTGCTTTTTCTGGCCAATTTGTATGTCCTCTCCTTGGATCTTATGCTATCCCTAATTTCCCTTGTTAGCCACGGTTGAGTCACCTTTTTTGTTTTATTTTTATGCCAAACTGGGATGAACAACTTCTGTAGTTCATCCATTCGGTCTTTGAATGTTTGCCATTGCCTATCCACCGTCAACCCTTTGAGTGCCATTCCCCAATCAATCCTACCCAACTCGCTCCTCAGACCATCGTAGTTTCCTTTATTTAAATTGAGGACCCTAGTTTCTGAGTCAACTACTTCATTCTCCATCTTAATGAAGAATTCGATTATATTATGATCGCTCCGACCCAAGGAGCCTCGTACAACAAGATTGCTAATTAATCCTTTCTCGTTACATAATACCCTATCTGCCTCCATCCTTTCTTGAATCGTGGCATTACATTTGCGGTTTTCCAATCCACTGGGACCTCTCCAGAGTCCTGGGAATTTTGGTATATCGCAACCAATGCATCCACTATCCCTGCAGCCACTTCTTTTAAGACTCTAGGATGCAGGCCATCAGGTCCAGGGGACTTGTCGGCCTTTAGCCCCATTAGTTTGCCTGGTACATTTTCTCTAGTGATAGAGATGGTTTTAAGTTCCTCCCTCCCTATAGTTCCTTGATTATCTATTATTGGGATGTTTTTAGTGTCTTCTACCGTGAAGACACTAAATAATTTTTTAGAGTCTCTGCCATTTCTCTATTTCCCATTATTAATTCCCCAGTCTCATCCTCTAAGGGACCAACGTTTACTTTAGCTACTCTGTTCCTTTTTATATACCTGTAGAAGCTCTTACTGTCTGTTTTTATATTTCTTGTTAGTTTACTCTCATACTCTATCTTCTCCCTCTTTATAATTTTTTTAGACATCCTTTGCTGGTTTCTAAAAATTTCCCAATCCTCTGGCCTACCAGAGTACCAGTGAAGTATATCATATTAGTGGTGAGATTTAGTGCATTAGTGGTTGGTTTTAGCATGTTAGTGTTTAGGTTTGGTATGTTAGTGGTTACATTTAGTGTACTAGTAGTTAGATTTTCCATGTTGGTAGTTAGATTTAGCACTTTAACAGTTAGATAAGTGAGTTAGTGATTAGATTTAACATGTTAACCCATTGGTTATATTACACGTTATTTAATGGCTTGATGTAGCACGTTGGTGGGGTGTTGTAGCACGTTGGTGGGGTGATGTAGCACGTTGGTGGGGTGATGTAGCACGTTGGTGGGGTGATGTAGCACGTTGGTGGGGTGATGTAGCAGGTTAGTGGAGATGTAGCAGGTTAGTGGAGATGTAGCAGGTTAGTGGGGTGATGCACCACGTTAGTGGTGATGTAACACAGTGGGGTGACGTAACACGTTGGTGGGGAGACGTAGCCCGTTAGTGGTGACGTAGCCCGTTAGGGGAGACGTAGCCCGTTAGGGGAGACGTAGCCCGTTAGGGGAGACGTAGCCCGTTAGGGGAGACGTAGCCCGTTGGAGACGTAGCCCGTTAGGGGTGACACAGCCCGTTGGAGACGTAGCCCGTTAGGGGTGACGTAGCCTGTTAGTGGTTAGTTTTCAGATGTTAGATAGATTTAGCAAGTTAGTGGTTAGTTTAAGCATGGTAATAGTTTGGGTTAGGACATCACCGGTTAGATTAAGAATGTTAGTGGTTAGTTTTAATATGTTAGCATTCTATTATCCAGATTCATACAACGGATAATGAATCATAGAATAGAATCATAGAATGGTTACAGCACAGGAGGCCGCCATTTGGCCCATCGAGCCCGTGCTGCCTCCAAGAGCACTTCAGCTTGTCCCACTCCACCGCCCTTGCTCCAAATCCCTGCAGTTTTCTTTCTTTCAGGTACTTATCCAGTTCCCGTTTGAAAGCCACAATTGATTCTGCCTCCACCATCCTTTAGGCAGTGCATTCCCGCTCATAACCACTCGCTGTGTAAAAAAGATTTCCCTTGTTTCGCCTTTGGGCTTCTGCCAATCACCATAAATCTGTGTCCTCTGGTTCTCGACCCTTCCGCCAATGGGAACAGTTTCTCTCTCTCTACTCTGTCCAGACGACTCATGATTTTGAACACCTCGATCAAATCTCCTCTCAATCTTCTCTGCTCCAAGGAAAACAACCCCAGTTTCTCCAGTCTAGCCACGTAACTGAAGCCCCTCATCCCCGGAACCATTCTTGTAAATCTTTTCTGCACCCTCTCTAAAGCCTTCACATCTTTCCTAAAGTGTGGTGCCCAGAAATGTACACAATACTCCAGTTGAGGCCTAACCAGTGTTTTATAAAGGTTCATCATAATTTCCATGCTTTTGTACTCTATACCTCTATTCATGAAGCCCAGGATCCTGTAAGCTTTTTTAACTGCTTTCTCAACCTGCCCTGCCACCTTCAATGATTTGTGCACATACCCCCAGGTCTCTCTGTTCATGCACCCCCTTTAGGATTGTACCCTTTAGTTTATATTGCCTCTCTTCATTCTTTCTACCAAAATGTATCACTTCACACTTTTCTGCGTTAAATTTCATCTGCCACGTGTCCGCCCATTCCACCAGCCTGTCTATGTCTTCCTGAAGTCTATCACTCTCCTGTTCACTGTAGTTCCAAGTTTTGTCATCTGCAGATTTTGAAATTGTGCCCTGTACACCCACATCCAAGTCATTAATATATATCAATAAAAGCAGTGGTGCTAGAACCGACCCCTGGGGAACCCCACTCCAGTCCGAAAAACAACCGTTCACCACTACTCTCTGTTTCCTGTCACGTTGCCAATTTTGTATCCGTGCTGCCAAATGGAAATCTGCAACTGACTCCCCAAAAGGCTGTGGATGCTGGGGGACAATTGAAAGTTTCAAGACTGAGATCGGTAGATTTTTGTTGGGTAAGGGCATCAAACATAGAAACATAGAAGATAGCAGCAGGAGTAGGCCATTCGGCCCCTCGAGCCTGCTCCGCCATTCAGTGAGAACATGGCTGATCATCCAAATTCAGTACCCGGTCCCTGCTTTCTCCCCATACCCCTTGATCCCTTTAGCCTTAAGAAATATATCCAACTCCTTTGTGAATATATTTAATGAATTGGCCTCCACTGCCTTCTGTGGTAGAGAATTCCACAGGTTCACCACTCTCTGGGTGAAGAAATTCCTCCTCATTTCTGTCCTAAATGGCCTACCCCTGGTCCTGGACTCCCCGACCATTGGGAACATCCTCCCTGCATCTAGTCTGTCCAGTCCTGTCAGAATTTTATAAGTTTCAATGAGATCCCCTCTCATTCTTCTAAACTCCAGCAGGTATCAGCCTGGTGAATCTTCGCTGAACTCCTTCCATGGCAAGAACATCCTTCCTCAGATAAGGCGACCAAAACTGCACACAATACTCATGATGTGGTCTCACCAAGGCCCTGTACAACTGCAGCAAGACATCCTTGTTCCTGTACTCAAAGCTTCTCGCTACGAAGGCCAACATACCATTTGCCTTCTTAACCGCCTGCTGCACCTGCATGCTTACCTTCAGCGACTGGTGCACAAGGACACCCAGGTCTCGTTGCACTTCCCCTTCTCCCAATCTATTGCCATTCAGATAATAATCTGCCTTACTGTTTTTGCCACCAAAGTGGATAACCTCACATTTATCCACGTTATATTGCATCTGCCATGCTTTTGCCCAATCACCCAACCTGTCCAAATCATCCTGGAGTTTCTCAGCATCCTCCTCACAGCACACATGCCCACCCAGGTTTGTGTCGTCTGCAAATTTGGAGATATTACATCTAGTTCCCTTGTCTAGATCATTAATATATATTGTGAATAGCTGGGGCCCAAGTACTGATCCCTGCGGTACCCCACTAGTCACTGCCTGCCACTCGGAAAAAGACCCGTTTATTCCAACTCTTTGCTTTCTGTCTGCCAACCAGTTCTCTATCCAAGTCAAAACCTTGCCCCCAATCCCATGTGCCTTAACTTTACACGCTAATCTCTTATGTGGGACCTTATCGAAAGCCTTCTGAAAGTCCAATAACACCACATCCACTGGTTCTCCCTTAACTATTTTACCAGTTACTTTCTGAAAAAATTCCAGTAGATTAGTCAAGCACGATTTACCTTTTGTAAATCCATGTTGACTTTGTCCGATCCTGTCACTGTTTTCCAAGTACTCTGCTATTACATCTTTTATAATGGACTCTAGCATTTTCCCCACTACCGATGTCAGGCTTACCGGTCTGTAATTCCCCGTTTTCTCTCTACCACCTTTTTTGAATAGTGGGGTAACATTAGCAACCCTCCAATCCATGGGTACTGTTCCAGATTCCATCGAATGCCGGAAGATGATCAGCAAAGCATCAACTATTTCTAGGGCCACTTCCTTAAGTACCCTAGGATGTAGATTATCAGGCCCTGGGGATTTATCGGCCTTCAATCAAGGGATATGGAGCAAAGGTGGGTAAATGAGGTACAGGTCGGCCACAATCTAATTGAATAAGCTCGAGGGGCTGAATGGTCTCCTGTTCCTGTCTACCTGTGTTGGTGATTAATTGTAGAACATTCGTGGTTAAACTTAGCACATTAAACACAATTTTCACTTTACATTTAGTACATTAGGTAGATTAATAGACAGATATAACCTCTTGGATTTATGTGCCTGAATTATTGTACATCCTGTATTCTGTGTGTTTTGTGTTTGATATCTTAGGGCAGCTGTACGGATTAGAGAAATTCTGGGCCTATCTAAAGTATTCAAAAGCTAAGAATCTGGACATTGAGCCAAAACTTCAGGAATACCTCAGCAAATTTAAACGTCTGGAAGATTTCCGGGTGGATGTAAGTAACAGTCACAATGTGGGGCTCTGAAGTCTTGTGAAATATTCATGTCTTCTGGTCTGTGGAGGGTCATTGCTGTGTGGGTGGGAACACGTGATATCCATGATATTCAGTCACTACCAGGCTCGGCTCGGCTCCGCCTGAGAATGTTATCTGACTGTGACAGGATCCGCTACAGACAAACTCAATAGATTTTTACTATTCTATTATAAAATTGTTCCCTTACAGAAGTGAATTGAGCTTGTTTGAAAAAGGAGAGTGGGATAAACCTGGTAACTACAGGCCAATTAGTCTAACGTCTGTAGTAGGAAAAGAACTGGAGACCATTGTCAAGGACAAAATTAATTCTCGCTTTGAGAAGTATGGGCTAATAAGGGACAGCCAGCACGGATTTGTTGAAGGCAAATCGTGTCTGACTAACCTGATTGAGTTCTTTTGATGAAGTAACAGAGAGGGTTGAAAAGGGTAGTGCAGTAGATGTGTATATATAGACTTTCAAAAGGCATTTCATAAAGTACCTCATAACAGACTTATTTGGAAAATAGAAGCACATGGTATTCAAGGGATGGCGATAACTTGGGTACGTAATTGGCTAAGAAGGCAGGAAAGTAGTGGTGAACAGATCTTTTACTGACTGGAGTATGCAGTGGGGTCCCTCTGGTCGGTATTGGGACCATTGCTTTTGTTATCTATAAATGACCTGGTCTTGGGTATAGGGAGTACAATTTTGAAGTTTGTGGACGATACAAAACTTGGCAACGTAGTAAACAGTGAGCAGGGTAGTAGCAGACTTCAGGAGGACATAGACAGACTGGTGAAATGGGCAGATGCAATTTACTGTGGCTAAGTGTGAAGTGATGCACTTTATGAGAAACAGCATGGAGAGGCAGTATAAGCTCAATGGTATGATTTTGAGGGGTAGCAAGGACAGAGGGACCTGGAGGTGCATATTCACAAATCTTTGAAAGTGGCAGGGCAAATTGACAAGGCGGTTAAGAAAATATATGGGATATTTGGCTTTCTAAATGGGGGCATTGAATACAAAAACAAGGAAGTTATGAGGGTACAGAGGAGGTTTACCAGGATGAGAGAGTTCAGTTACGTGGAGGGATTGGGAAAGCTGGGGTTCTCAGAGCAGTGAAGGTTCAGGGGAGACCTAATAGAGGAATTCAAAATTATGAGGGGTTTTGATAGAGCAAGTAGGGAGAAACTATTTCCTCTGGCAAGTGGGTCAGTAACCAGAGGTCATAGATTTAAAATAATTGTTAAAAGATCTAGAGGGGAAATGAGGAGAAATTTCTTCACACAGAGGGTTGTTGTGATCTGGAATGCACTGCCTGAAAGGGCGGTGGAATCAGATTCCATAGGAGCTTTCAAAGGACAATTGGACATGTACATGAAGAGGATTAATTTGCAGGGCTCTGGGGATAGAGCAGGGAGTGGGACTAATTGGAGAGCTCTTTCAAAGAGCCGGCACAGGCACGATGGGCCGAATGGCCTCTTGTGCTGTAAAATTCTATGATTATATGAATTCTACCCATTGAATCACACTTTTATCCTCTCAACTTTTACAATGTTGAAAATCTCTATTAGATTCCTCTTAGGGCAGCACGGTGGCATAGTGGTTAGCACTGTTGCCTCACAGCGCCAGGGACCCGGGTTCAAATCCGGCCTCGGGTGACTGTGTGGAGTTTGCACATTCTCCCCGTGTTTGCGTGGGTTTTCTCCGGGTGCTCCGGTTTCCTCCCACAGTCCAAAGATGTGCGGGTTAGGTTGATTGGCCATGATAAAAATTGACCCTTAGTGTTAGGGGGATTAAATACGTGGGGTTGCGGGGATAGGGCTTGGGTGGGATGGCTGTCGGTGTAGGGACCGGGTGCTGGGGTTTGGATGATCAGCCATGATCTCGTTGAATGGCGGAGCAGGCTCGAAGGGCTGAATGGCCTACTCCTGCTTCTATGTTTAATCATTTTTGTCCCAATGAATAGGGTCCTAAATTTTTTTATCTTCCCTTCATAACTATACGCTCTCATTCCTGGTATCGTTCAAGTGAATCTTCATTGTCCCTCGCCATGGCTCTAATATCCTTCTTATAATGGGGCCCCCAGAACAGCACAGAATATCCCAATTGGCCTAAACAATGAATAGATTCAGCATTACTCTCTTGTTTTTATATTAACATTTTACATTTGATAAGGTGCCCCATAAAAGATTATTACACACGATTCGGGCTCGTGGGGTTGGGGGTAATATAGCAGCAAGGATAGAGGACAGAAAACAGAGAGTAGGGATAAACGGATCTTTTTCAGGTTGGCGGGCTGTAACTAGTGGGGTGCCGCAAGGATCAGTGTTGGGGCCTCAGCTATTTACAATCTATATTAATGATCTAGATGAAGGGATCGAGTGTCATGTATCCAAGTTTGCTGATGATACAAAGCTAGGTGGGACAGTAAGCTGTGAGGAGAACACAGGGTCTGCAAAGGGATATAGATAGACTAAGTGAATGGGCAGTAAGATGACAGATGGAGTATAATGTAGGGAAATGTGAGGTTATTCACTTTGGTAGGAAGAATAGAAAAACAATATTTTTTAAATGCTGAGAAACTTTCAAATGTTGGTGTTCAGAGAGATTTGGGTGTCCTCGTGCTAGAAGCACACAAAGCTAGCATGTACAGCAAGCAATAAGGAAGGCAAATAGCATGTAGGCCTTTATTGCAAGGGGGTTGGAGCATAAGATTAAGGAAGTCTTACTACAATTGTACAGGGCCTTGGTGAGGCCACACCTGAAGTACTGTGCAGAGTTTTGGCCTCCTTATCTAAGGAAGGATATACTTGCCTTGAAGGCAGTGCAACCTCAAATTAATCCCACTGCCCCACTCACTCCATAGCCCTGTGTCAATCCCAGACTAATCCCACTGCCCCACTCACTCCATAGCCCTGTGTCAATCCCAAACTAATCCCACTGCCCTGCTCTCTCCCCGTAGCCCTGTGTCAATCCCAAACTAATCCCACTGCCCCGCTATCTCCCTGTAGCCCTGTATCAATCCCAAACTAATCCCACTGCCCCGCTATCTCCCCGTAGCCCTGTATCAATCCCAAACTAATCCCACTGCCCCGCTCTCTCCCCATAGCCCTGTATCAATCCCAAACTAATCCCACTGCCCCGCTCTCTCCCCGTAGCCCTGTGTCAATCCCAAACTAATCCCACTGCCCCGCTATCTCCCCGTAGCCCTGTATCAATCCCAAACTAATCCCACTGCCCCGCTCTCTCCCCGTAGCCCTGTATCAATCCCAAACTAATCCCACTGCCCCGCTCTCTCCCCGTAGCCCTGTATCAATCCCAAACTAATCCCACTGCCCCGCTCTCTCCCCGTAGCCCTGTATCAATCCCAAACTAATCCCACTGCCCCGCTAGCTCCCCGTAGCCCTGTATCAATCCCAAACTAATCCCACTGCCCCGCTCTCTCCCCGTAGCCCTGTATCAATCCCAAACTAATCCCACTGCCCCGCTCTCTCCCCATAGCCCTGTATCAATCCCAAACTAATCCCACTGCCCCGCTCTCTCCCCGTAGCCCTGTGTCAATCCCAAACTAATCCCACTGCCCCGCTATCTCCCCGTAGCCCTGTATCAATCCCAAACTAATCCCACTGCCCCGCTCTCTCCCCGTAGCCCTGTATCAATCCCAAACTAATCCCACTGCCCCGCTCTCTCCCCGTAGCCCTGTATCAATCCCAAACTAATCCCACTGCCCCGCTCTCTCCCCGTAGCCCTGTATCAATCCCAAACTAATCCCACTGCCCCGCTAGCTCCCCGTAGCCCTGTATCAATCCCAAACTAATCCCACTGCCCCGCTCTCTCCCCGTAGCCCTGTATCAATCCCAAACTAATCCCACTGTCCTGCTCTCTCCCCATAGCCCTGTATCAATCCCAAACTAATCGCACTGCCCCGCTCTCTCCCCATAGCCCTGTATCAATCCCAAACTAATCCCACTGCCCCGCTCTCTCCCCATAGCCCTGTATCAATCCCAAACTAATCCCACTGCCCTGCTCTCTCCCCATAGCCCAGTATCAATCCCAAACTAATCTTACCACCCTGCTCCATCCTTGTATCCTCCTCTGCTTCAGATATTTATCAGTTTTCCCGATGGATCCCTGCCTGACCACTCCCTGTGGCAAAGCATTCCAAGTTCCAACAACCAACTGTACAGATATTTCTTCTAACCCCTCTCCTCACTCTCAGTGACAATTTTAATCTGATGATAGAGGTGTACAAGATTATGACGGGTTTGGATAGGCTAGATGGGGAAAGGCTGTTCCCACTAGTTGATGGTACAAGGACTAGGGGACACAGATTTATGGTTTTGGGCAAGGGTTACAGAGGGGATGTGAGGAAAAACTTTTTTACGCAGCGAGTGGTGAGGACCTGGAACTCACTGCCGACGAGGGTGGTGGAAGCGGAGATGATCAATGAATCCAAAAGGAAATAAACTTTTAGGGCCACGGGGATAGAGCGGGGGAATGGGACTGACTGGATTGCTCTACAGAGAGCCGGCACGGACTCGATGGGCCGAAAAGCAGCCTCCTGTGCCGCTATGACTCTATCACTCAGAGTCATTATGGCACAGGAGGAGGCCATTCAGCCCATCGGCTCTCTGTATAGCGATCCAGTCAGTCCCATTCCCCCGCTCTATCCCCGTGGCCCTGCAAGTTTATTTCCCTCAAGTGCCGATCCAGTTTCCTTTTGAAATCATTGATCGTCTCCGCTTCCACCACCCTCATCGGCAGTGAGTTTCAGGTCATTATCACTCGCTACATAAAAAGGTTCTTCCTCACATTCCCCCTCTATCTCTTGCCCAAAACCTTAAACCTGTGTCCCCGAGTCCTTGTGCCATCAGCTAATGGGAACAGCCTTTCTCTGTCTCCCTTATCCAAACCCGTCATAATCTTGTACACCTCTATCAAATCTCCCCTCAATCTCCTTTGCTCCAAGGAGAACAACCCCAGCTTCTCCAACCTAACCATGTAGCTAAGATCCCCCATCCCTGGAACCATTCTGGTAAATCTCCTCTGCACCCTCTCAAGGACCTTCACATCCTTCCTAAAGTGTGATGACCAGAACTGGACACAATACTCTAGTTGTGGCCTAACCAGAGCTTTATAAAGGTTCAGCATAACTTCCCTGCTTTTGTACTCAATACCTCTATTTATAGAAACATAGAAGATAGGAGCAGGAGTAGGCCATTCGGCCCTTCGAGCCTGTTCGGCCATTTAATGAGATCATGGCTGATCATCCAAATTCAGTACCCTGTCCCTGCTTTCTCCCCATATCCCTTGATTCCTTTAGCCTTAAGAAATATATCTAACTCCTTCTTGAATATATTTAATGAATTGACCTCAACTGCCTTGCATGGTAGAGAATTCCACAGGTTCACCACTCTCATTAGACTGTGACCCCTAGTTCTGGACTCCCCCGCCATTGGGAAAGCCTTCCTGCATCTAGTCTGTCTACTCCTGTTAGAATTTTATAAGTTTCAATGAGATCCCCTCTCATTCTTCTAAACTTGAGCGAATATAAGCCTAATCGACCCAATCTCTCCTCGTATGTCAAGCCCAAGATCCCATATGCTTTGCTAACAACCCTCAATATGTCCTGCCACCTTCAGGGATCTATGCACATGAACGCCCAGGTCCCTCTGTCCCTGCACACTTTTTAGAACGGTGCCATTAAGTCTATATTGCCTCTCCCTATCCCTTCTGCCAAAATGCATCACTTCACACTTCTCTGTATTAAATTCCATCTGCCACTTGTCTGCCCATTCTGAGCCTATCTATGTGGATTGGTATCCTCCTCACTGTGCCACACCTCCAAGTTTGGTATCACAAAGTTTGAAATTTTGCTCTCCTAATATCCAAGTCATTCACTGTATATCAAAAAAGCAGTGGCCCCAGCACTGACCCTTGGGGAACGCCACTATCCACCGTCCTCCAGTCTGAAAAACAACCATTTACCACAACTCACTGTTTTCTGTCCTTAAGCCAATTTCTTATCCAAGCTGACACTGACCCCCCTATTCCATGAGCCTCAATTTGGTAACCGGCCTTTTATGTGGTACTTTGTCAAACGCTTTCTTAAAATCCATATAGACAACATCCACTGCATTCCCTTCATCAACCTTCTCTCTTACTTCATCAAAAAATTCAGTTAGTTTAGTCAAACACGATCTACCTTTTACAAATCTGTGCTGGCTCTCCTTAATTAACTTAACCCTCACCAAGTGCCTGTTAATAGAAACATAGAAGATAGGAGCAGGAGTAGGCCATTCGGCCCCTCGAGCCTGCTCCGCCATTCAATGCGATCATGGCTGATCATCCAAATTCAGTACCCTGTCCCTGCTTTCTCCCCATATCCCTTGATCCCTTTAGCCTTAAGAAATATATCCAACTCCTTCTTGAATATATTTAATGAATTGGCCTCTACTGCCTTCTGTGGTAGAGAATTCCACAGGTTCACCACTCTCTGGGTGAAGAAATTCCTCCTCATCTCTGTCCTAAATGGCTTACCCCTTATCCTTAGACTGTGACCCCTGGTTCTGGACTCCCCGGCCATCGGGAACATCCTTCCTGCATCCAGTCTGTCCAGTCCTGTTAGAATTTTATAAGTTTCAATGAGATCCCCTCTCATTCTTCTAAACTCCAGCGAGTACAAGCCCAATCGACCCAATCTCTCCTCATACATCATTCCTGCCATCCCAGGTATCAGCCTGGTGAACCTTCGCTGCATTCCTTCCATGGTAAGAACATTCTTCCTCAGATAAGGCGACCAAAACTGCACACAATACTCAATATGTGGTCTCACCAAGGCCCTGTACAACTGCAGCAAGACACCCTTGTTCCTGTACTCAAACCTTCTCGCTACGAAGGCCAACATACCATTTGCCGCCTTAACCGCCTGCTGCACCTGCATACTTACCTTCAGCGACTGGTGCACAAGGACGCCCAGGTCTTGTTGCACTTCCCCTTCTCCCAATCTATTGCCATTCAGATAATCTGCCACCTTGTTTTTGACACCAATATGGATAACCTCGCATTTATCCATGTTATATCGCATCTGCCATGCTTCTGCCCAATCACCCAACCTGTCCAAATCATACTGGAGTTTCTCGGCATCCCCCTCACAGCACACACGCCCACCCAGCTTTGTGTCGTCTGCAAACTTGGAGATATTACATCTAGTTCCAAGTCCAGATCATTAATATATATTGTGAATAGCTGTGGTCCAAGGACCGATCCCTGCGGTACCCCACTAGTCACTGCCTGCCATTCGGAAAAAGAGCCGTTTATTCCAACTCTTTGCTTTCTGTCTGCCAACCAGTTCTCTATCCAAGTCAATAACTTGCCCCCAATCCCATGTGCCTTAACTTTACACGCTAATCTCTTATGCGGGACCTTATCGAAAGCCTTTTGAAAGTCCAAATACACCACATCCACTGGTTCTCCCTTATCTATTTTACCAATTACTTCCTCAAAAAATTCCAGTAGATTAGTCAAGCACGATTTACCTTTTGTAAATCCATGTTGACTTTGTCCGATCCTCTCACTGTTTTCCAAGTGCTCTGCTATTATATCTTTTATAATGGACTCTAGCATTTTCCCCACTACCGATGTCAGGTCTGTAATTCCCCGTTCTCTCTCTACCACCTTTTTTGAACAGTGAGGCTACATTAGCTACCTGCCAATCCATGGGTACTCTTCCAGAGTCTATCGAATTTTAGAAGATGACCAGCAATGCATCTACTATTTCTAGGGCCATTTCCTTAAGTACCCTAGGATGTAGATTATCAGGCGCTGGGGATTTATCGGCCTTCAATCCCATCAATTTCTCTAACACCATTTCCCTACAAATACTGATTTCTATCAGTTCCTCCCTTTCATTAGACCCTATGTTCCCCGACATTTTTGGGAGGTTATTTGTGTCCTCCTTTGTGAAGACAGAACCAAAGTATATATTTAATTGGTCAGCCATTTCTTTGTTCCCCATTATAAATTCCCCTGATTCTGACTGCAAGGGACCTACGCTTGACTTCACCAATCTTTTTCTCTTCACATATCTATAAAAGCTTTTACAGTCAGTTTTTATGTTACCTGCAAGCTTACTCTCATACTCTATTTTCCCCCTCTTAATTAATCCCTTTGTCCTCCTTTGTTGAATCCTAAACTGCTCCCATTCCTCAGATTTACTGCTTTTTCTGGCCAATTTATATGTCCTCTCCTTGGATCTTATGCTATCTCTAATTTCCCTTGTTAGCCACAGTTGAGTCACCTTTTTTGTTTTATTTTTATGCCAAACTGGGATGAACAAATTCTGTAGTTCATCCATGTGATCTTTGAATGTTTACCATTGCCTATCCACCATCAACCCTTTGAGTGACATTCCCCAATCAATCCTACCCAACTCGCGCCTCATACCATCATAATTTCCTTTATTTAACTTCAGGACCCTAGTCTCTGAGTCAACTACTTCACTCTCCATCTTAATGAAGAATTCTTTCATATTATGATCGCTCTGACCCAAGGGGCCTCGCACAAGATTGCTAATTAATCCTTTCTCATTACATAATACCCAGTCTAAGATGGCCTGATCTCTAGTTGGTTCCTCGACATATTGGTCCAGGAAACCATCCCGTATACACTCCAGGAATTCCTCCTCCACAGTATTGTTACTAATTTGGTTAGCCCAATCTATATGTAGATTAAAGTCACCCATGATAACTGCTGTGCCCTTATTGCACGCGTCTCAATTTCCTGTTTAATGCCATCCCCAACCTCCGCATTACTGTTTGGAGGTCTATATACCACTCCCACTAACGTTTTCTGCCCCTTGGTATTTCTCAATTCTACCCATACAGATTCCACATCATCAGAGCTAATATCCTTCCTTACAATTGTGTTAATCCCCTCTTTAACCAACAATGTTACCCCACCTCCTTTTCCTTTTTGCCTATCTTTCCTAAATATTGGATACCCCTGGATGTTGAGTTCCCAGCCTTGGCCACCCTGGAGCCATGTTTCCGTAACCCCAATCATATCATATTTATTTACCTCTATTTGCGCAGCTAATTCATCCACCTTATTTGAATGCTCCTCGCATTAAGACACAAAGCCTTCAGGCTTGTTTTTTTAACGCTCTTAGATCTTTTAGAATTATTATTTACTGTGGCCATGTTTGATTTAAACCCTTGATTTCTCTGTCTGCCACTTTTGTTTTTCTCGTTCCTGTCTTTTGCATTTATCCTTGTTTCCCTTTCCTCTGTCTCCCCGCTCAGGTTCCCAGCCCCCTGCCATTTTAGTTTAAACCCTCCCCCAGAGCACTAACAAACACTCCCCCTAGGACATCGGTCCCGGCCCTGCCCAGGTGCAAACCGTCCATTTTGTACTGGTCCCACCTCCCCCAGAACCGGTTCCAATGTCCCAGGAATTTGAATTCCTCCCCCTTGCACCATTCCTCTAGTCACGTATTCATCTAAAATATCCTTCTATTTCTACTCTGACTAGCACGTGGCATTGGTAGCAATCTGAGATTACTACCTTTTGAGGTCGTATTTTTTAATTTACCTCCTAACTCCCTATATTCAGCTTTTAGGACCTCATCCCGGTTTTTACCTATATCATTGGTACCTATATGCACCACGACAACTGGCTGTTCACCCTCCCCTTCCAAAATGTTCTGCAACCGCTCTGAGACATCCTTGACCCTTGCACCAGGGAGGCAACACACCATCCTGGAGTCTCGTTTGCGGCCGCAGAAACACCTATCTATTCCCCATACAATAGAATCCCCTATCACTATAGCTCGCCCGCTCTTTTTCCTCCCGTCCTGTGCAGCAGAACCACCCCTGGTGCCAGGAAGTTGGCTGCTGCTGCCTTCCCCTGGTAAGCCATCCCCCCATCAGTATCCAAAGTGGTATATCTGTTTGAGAGGGGGATGGCCACAGGGGACTCCTGCACTACCTGCCTGCGCCTACTACAGGAAACCTTTTTTTATCCAGCATGGACGGGACCGATGTGGTGCCGGTTCATCAGAAATTCCGGATAACCAAAAGCTATAGTAAAAGATACGGAGCTGAGAGCTCCGTATAAAGTAACAAACCCTGTTGCTTCAGAACAATGGTCACAAGTTGCAAGCGTCTCTGTAGCTTAGCAACAGCTACAGCCACACCCTTGCACAGCAACAAATGGAGGAAGGCAAGTAATAAAAGTTACCTGAACCTACTCCTGAATTTTGCCGGTTAACCGAGATTTCCGGTTATTTAGGTGCCGGTAAATCGAAAGTTTCCTGTACTCTGTCTGTTGGTCACCCATTCCCTTTCTGCCTGTGCAACCTTTGCCTGAGGTGTAACCAACTGATTAAATGTGATATCTGTAATTTTTTCCCTGATTATTGTTTCTAAAACCTTACCCACCACTGATGTTAAACTGACCAGCCTGTAGCTACTAGGATTGTCCTTACACCCTTTCTTGAACAATGGTGTCACATTTGCCACTTTCCAATCCTCTGGCACCCCCCCCCGTATTTAGGGAAGATTGGAAAATTATGGCAAGCCCTCCTTGGATGAGGAGGGAGATAGAAAATATGATGAAACAAAAAAAGAGGGTGTATGATGCATGTCGGGTGAATTCTCTACCATCTCCACTTCTACTGCTATTTTGTCAGCATCCTCTTCCTTAGTAAACACCGATACAAAGTACTCATTGAGTATTCTAGCCTTGCCCTGCGCCTCTAAGCATATATCACCTTCTTTGTCCCTAATAGGCCACATCCCGCCTCTTAGGATCCGCTTACTGTTTACATGCCGGTAGAAGATTTTTGGGTTCCCTTTTATGTTAACTGCCATTCTATTCCCATATTCTCTCTTTGCCAATCTTATTTTCCTCTTCACTTCCCCTCTCAACTTGCTGTATTTGGCCTGGTTCTCACTTGAAGAATTTACCTGACATGCATCATACACCCTTTCTTTTTGTTTCATCATCTTCTCTATCTCCCTCATCCAAGGAACCCTTGCTTTGGTTCCCCTATCTTTCCCTCTTGTTGGAATGTACCTAGCCTGTACTTGGAACATCTCCTCCTTAAAGATCACCCATTGTTCCATTACTGTCTTTCCTGTCAGTCTTTGGTTCCATTTTACCCTGGCTAGATCCCCTCTCAACCCATTGAAGTTAGCCCTCTTCCAATTTAGAAGTTCTACTTTAGATTGTTACTTGCTCTTCTCCATTACTAATCTAAATCTTATGATATGATGATCACTCTTACCCAAGTGTTCTCCCACAGACACTTGGCCCACCTCATTCCCCAGCACCAGATCCAGCAGTGCCTCCTTCCGAGAACATACTGGTCAACGAAGTTCTCCTGAACACATTTCAGAAATTCCTCCCCCTCCTTTCCCTTTACTCCAACTTTATCCCAATCGATATTTGGGTGATTAAAGTCCCCCAATATCACCACTCTATAGCTTTTGTATATCTCTGTAATTTCCCTGTAGATTTACTCCTCTATCTCTCTCACTATTTGGAGGCCTATAGAATACCCCCAAAAGTGTGATCATACCCTTTTTTGCTCCTCAACTCTAACCAAATGGATTCTGTCCTTGTCCCCTCAAGAACATCCTCCCTTTCCAACAATACAATGTCTTCCTTAATCAGGACTACCACCCCACCTCCCTTTTTTCCTTCCCTATCTTTTCTGAACACCTTGTACCCTTGAATATTAAGTGCCCAGTCCTCACCATTTTTAAGCCACGTTTCTGTTATTGCCACAACATCATATTGCCACATGGCTAATTGTGCTTGTAGCTCACCAACCTTATTCACCACACTTTGCATTTACATACATGCATTCCAAACTTGCCTTTGTATTCCTTGTAGTCTGTCTTAGTCTGCACCTATCTAATATGGTACTACTTCCTCCTCCAGTACTATCCAACACTCTCCCTCCTTTATACACCTTATTCCTCTTTTCTACTTCTATATGCTGGTGCCCACCCCCCTCCCAATTTAGTTTAAACCCTCCCCAACCACCACACTAGTGAACCTCCCCGCCAGGAGGTTCCAGTCCTGTTGAGGTGCAACCTGTCCCTTTTGAATAGGTGCCTCCTGCCCCAGAACCGGTCCCAGTGCCCCAAGAATCTGAAGCTCTCCCTCCTGCACCATGCCTCATGTCACGCATTGATCCTCAATCCCCTGGATCCGATCCCGGTGCCCCCTGTGACGTGAGAGCTGAGGGAGGAGGAATGTTTGTATTTGACAAACCTCCTTAAAGGACTTTAGTGGCAGATTACTTTGTTTTGCAGTAGGTTCAGCAATCAGTAGTTACGAGTGGAGCTGTCTGTGTAAAGGCAGGACAGTTATGTTTTAGAGTAGAATTACTCTCACTGAAATGCACACAATCTGGTTTAACACAAATGGTTGTGGGAGCGGCTGTTAAGTTACCAAATGAACCTTTACTCCTGGTTTAGTTGTCAAGATTGTAAAATGGTTAAACTTGCAATGAGCAAAGTGTGTAGTTGTGATCAGTGGGGAATGCCATTCACCAGGTTGTACAATGAAGTAACTATTTTTGTTGCAGCCTCCAATTTGTGATGAAGTTGGCCGCAAGCGCCATTCTTCGGGAGCTGAAGAGAAACGGCGCCTGCCTTCGGTGTCTTCCAGTAAAACCTCGAGCGGCGCCAGTGAGGCCGAGACTGGGACACAGCTCCCTTCCAAAAGCACGACAGACGAAGCCAACCCCACTCTGAGCCAGGAAGCTGCTTCAGCGGAGCCCCTGGGAGCGGAAACTGCAGACAAATAGAGCTTGGACTCTGCACCTCAACCCTGGATCTTTTATTTGAACTTTGGTATTGTCACCTCAATGACCTACAGAAAAACTGGGCCAGATATCAGACATTCTTCACCGCTGGGCAGTGGACAATCGCATCAACTGCCTGAAGACTTGTATTCAAAGCCGGTTTCACGCCCTTCACCCATATGAATGAATGTTGCATGAGAACAATTGGCTGAAATATTCACCTGCTTGATTTGGGGGTCGACAATACAGCTTCACTCAGATATCCAGAAAACACAAAAAAAACAAAACCCGTCCCTTGAGGAGAATGGGATTAAAAAGATGCCTTATTACTGCCTGCTCCTGTTTCTGAGCAGCACCTAGTTAAATTCTGCTCGCTCGGCTAATGACTCTCCTATTGGCCTGCTAATCTTGATAAAATTATCAGTTCCTTATCCTGGATTTTGAATTGTCAAGGTTTTGTTTGTACCCGATTAAAAGTTACCGCAGGCGGGATCGAATAGGGAAGGTGATTTAAAACGCAAATCCTACTGAGTGGCAGGTACTTTTCTGTCAGGCCTTATTCCGCTTGTTCAAGGTAAATGACTTCAACAGTCTGATAGCCAGAGATAAAGACGTTAGGAAGTAGCCACGGCAACGGCTCAATGGCCCCACGTCAAACTCTCGATCAGGGTCACTGCTGCACTGCCTTTGGCCACAAACATTTTGTTGCTCCTGTCCGTTGTCTCTTTCCCTTCCCCCCTGTTTTCAAACCAGCAACACCTTGAAAAACTCGACAGTCCGATTCCACCGTGGCCGATGAGCTGAGCTGCCTGCTTGAAGTAACAATCAGTAACATTGCTGAAATTTATATCGGGCAACATCATTCTCAAAATGTCGTGTGTTACGTAGGGATGTCGCAGTGTGATTTATTTTCGATGTACTGGTCCAGTGGTGATCTTAAGTCCCATTATTCTAGCTGTGGCCCTGGAAACACCACCATCACTAGGAGCACAAGGCTTGGTGTTTTCTTCATCTTGTTAACCAGTATCACATTTATAGTGGCCTGTGGTTGGCAGTATACAGGAAACATTGAGCCCTGCAATTATTGCAGATTTGCTACATCAGAGTATATTGGGATGTGCTATTGTGATATTCGTAATATCAGATTATTGTGTTGTGATTGGTATGCATGTTTCTCATGGATGGGTGAGTGTGGCATTATTGGGCCCTGGAGGAGCTGGTAGTGGGAGCAGCCTGGTAGCTTTGCTTTACTACCGCTCAGACCTTGGGCCGCCTGTTCCTCAAGGGAGGCTGTTGGGAAGAGCTTGATCAGTCAGCGGCCAGCTAGTTGGCTCTGGCGCTTTTGGTGGAAGAAAATGCACTTTCTCCGCTCTCTGTCTCTCTTTCGAGTGCATTTGGCACTCACTCACTCTCTCGTTCTTTCTCACTCGCTTTCGTTTTTTCTTTCTCGTTCTTTTTCCCCCTCTCACTCATGCTCTTGTTTTCTCTCTCTCTCTCTCCCCCTCTTTCATTCCCCTCCCTCTCTCTCTCTCACTCGTTCAGCGGGCATTGTTTTCCTGGGGCCGCCCCGCCCGCCTGGCCAGTTAGTGGAGTTGGTGTTTGGTGAATTGCCCTGGGCTGTTTAGGAGGGTATGTGCAATGTACACGGTGTTTGGGAAAAGGCTCCCATATCCCCATTTAACCGGCTTGGCTAGTGCCATCTGCCACTGCTGACTGAGTGCTGGGTGCAGCTTCTGTCTTCCTCTCTCTGCCTTGCTGAACTCACTAAGGGTCTAGCTCCTGAAACCCAAGCTCTGATCCGTATTGTTGGCTGTTTTATCTTCAGGCTAACATTTACCATCGACGCTAATTCTTTCTGAAGATGAGTTGGTTAAACAGCAGCCGCTTGTAGGTTAAGAAGTGCTGGCCAAGCCCGGTCAGCTTAAGGAGTGTGGATTAATGTACGAGTACTGGATAATAGCCCTGCTTCCCAGGGCCGTCACTCTGTTCAGGAGAATGTGTCCCCTTTAACCTCGCCGTGATTAAACTGCACGCAATCACCTGACTGGGAACAATTCAGAATCCCTGCCTGACAAACCGTGTTTGAACATGTCAGCTGTAACCTGTCACATTGTTTACACCTCCCGCTTTCAGCGAGTCCTACAAACTCCCGGGAGTTCCTGTAATACGGGACTGTGATCACTCGCAGTCAGTTGGGTTTGACCAATTTAACCAGACGTAGTTATAACTGAGAGGCTGCATTGTTGGCAGTAATTCAGGGCCGAGGCTTCCTGAATACTTAGCCAGCTCAGTTAGGAGAATGTGAAGCTGCTTTTATTTAAATGAGAAATACTTTAAAAATGCCTCTGCTAGTCAGGAACCTAGGTCTTGAACATGTTTTATTTCAGGTAATTTGGAATATTTGGTAAGCTTCTCTTTGCTGTTTTGGTTATGCTAAAATCATACTGTTGCATTTAGAATTCCTGATTCATGGGGCAATTTGTATATAATTCAACGCCATGAGCTTATAGCTGAATGTCTTTTTTTTTCCCCTAAGTGAGAAATATTTGAGAATCTAGCCATATTTGCCAAAGAAATATTCTGGGTTTCACAGATGCTGGATATAAGTCAGTTGCACATATGTTTTAAAAAAAAAGGTGCTGTGGATTAATTCTGCGTTTCCCAGCCCGTGGGTGAAAGGCTCAGCTCGCACCCTCGGCCCGCACACGCAGCTAGTGTCAAGGACATTTAACTTTTTTCTTTCCTCCTCCCCCTTTTCTTCCCTTTGAACCACTCGCCTTTGTGCCACCGCATTGTTTACCGGAACACCTGCCCATTCTCCCCGTGCCCCGCACTGTTTACCGGAACACCTGCCCATTCTCCCCGTGCCCCGCATTGTTTACCGGAACACCTGCCCGTTCTCCCCGTGCCCCGCATTGTTTACCGGAACACCTGCCCGTTCTCCCCGTGCCCCGCACTGTTTACCGGAACACCTGCCCATTCTCCCCGTGCCCCGCACTGTTTACCGGAACACCTGCCCATTCTCCCTGTGCCCCCGCATTGTTTACCGGAACACCTGCCCATTCTCCCCGTGCCCCGCATTGTTTACCGGAACACCTGCCCATTCTCCCCGTGCCCCGCACTGTTTACCGGAACACCTGCCCATTCTCCCCGTGCCCCGCATTGTTTACCGGAACACCTGCCCATTCTCCCCGTGCCCCGCATTGTTTACCGGAACACCTGCCCATTCTCCCCGTGCCCCGCACTGTTTACCGGAACACCTGCCCATTCTCCCCGTGCCCCGCACTGTTTACCGGAACACCTGCCCATTCTCCCCGTGCCCCCGCATTGTTTACCGGAACACCTGCCCATTCTCCCCGTGCCCCGCATTGTTTACCGGAACACCTGCCCATTCTCCCCGTGCCCCGCACTGTTTACCGGAACACCTGCCCATTCTCCCCGTGCCCCGCATTGTTTACCGGAACACCTGCCCATTCTCCCCGTGCCCCGCATTGTTTACCGGAACACCTGCCCATTCTCCCCGTGCCCCGCATTGTTTACCGGAACACCTGCCCATTCTCCCCGTGCCCCGCACTGTTTACCGGAACACCTGCCCATTCTGCTCTGTAACTTCAGTCAGCCAGGAAATAAAACCATCCCGCCACGCTGCCTAAACCGATCTCCCGCAGGCATTGATGCTCAGTGAAAAGATTGGGTGCTCTGGAACAGGACGAGAAGTTCAATCCGTACTTCCTCCCATCCTGACTTGTTTTAGCCAAACAGATCTCAAATACCAAATGGTAATGAAGGGATTCCTCCCTGTGAGTGAGACTGCTCGAAGGTCATCAGTGACACTGGAGCGAGGCACATGGGCCAGGCCTGTCCTGTACAACCAGACTGACGGGGGAACGGAGATTAAAGCTCAAAGTACAGCAATTCATTCACATTGCTGCAAACTTACCTTCCAAGTGTTTTTTGTTAAAAAGTACATTATGTCTGTGCGTAGCCTTTGATCACTGTGTGAAGGTTAGACCTTTAATTTATATACAGAATGATGAACCCAGCTTCACTGTTCTGGGGTATCCAGCTTTAACACCCAGTGTTACTGTGCGCTCCCAGGAGCTGGTTTAACACTCAGTGTACGGGCAGGGGGAATGTGTCCCTCCAATTGTTCAGGAGTATCTAGTTTGTTAAATCTCTGGAGAAGTTCCACATTTCAGCTCGTTAGAAACTCCTGCATGAGTTGTGATGCTATTGGGTAAAGTGTGATGATTGTATTTCGCTAAATGCGCTGTTCCATTCATTTACTGAAAAATCAGTCCTGTTCACTCTGGAACAATTGCAGTCTTGTGAAATAGCTGCAGCAAATCCTCAGCTACAGCGATGAACAAACTCATGTCCTGGACCTGCTCTCAGTTGCTCTGCTCTTTCCCCAACAGCAGTAGATGTCAGTTTGGCAATGTGAGCACACCGAGATCGTTTGTGAATCCCTCAGGCTGAAGCATCCAATTTCCCCAGATTTCAAATCCAAAGCTGGGCGGAAGGTGGGTTAGAGCTGGGCGGAAGGTGGTGGGTTAGAGCTGGGCGGAAGGTGGTGGGTTAGAGCTGGGCGGAAGGTGGTGGGTTAGAGCTGGGCGGAAGGTGGTGGGTTAGAGCTGGGCGGAAGGTGGTGGGTTAGAGCTGGGCGGAAGGTGGTGGGTTAGAGCTGGGCGGAAGGTGGTGGGTTAGAGCTGGGCGGAAGGTGGTGGGTTAGAGCTGGGCGGAAGGTGGTGGGTTAGAGCTGGGCGGAAGGTGGTGGGTTAGAGCTGGGCGGAAGGTGGTGGGTTAGAGCTGGGCGGAAGGTGGTGGGTTAGAGCTGGGCGAAGGTGGTGGGTTAGAGCTGGGCGGAGGTGGTGGGTTAGAGCAGGGCGGAGATGGTGGGTTAGAGCAGGGCGGAAGGTGGGTTAGAGCTGGGCGGAGGTGGTGGGTTAGAGCTGGGCGGAGGTGGTGGGTTAGAGCAGGGCGGAAGGTGGTGGGTTAGAGCTGGGCGAAGGTGGTGGGTTAGAGCTGGGCGGAGGTGGTGGGTTAGAGCTGGGCGGAAGGTGGGTTAGAGCTGGGCGAAGGTGGTGGGTTAGAGCTGGGCGGAGGTGGTGGGTTAGAGCTGGGCGGAGGTGGTGGGTTAGAGCTGGGCGGAGGTGGTGGGTTAGAGCTGGGCGGAGGTGGTGGGTTAGAGCAGAATACTTCACCGCATTGATGCACCTGGCGAGAGTGGTTGGCCAAAACTGGTGAGAAATTGGACTGGGTGCCTTGCCAGCTCCGAACACGAGTTTATGTTTTTTGGCGGAGATTGGGGAGGATCCTGGTAGAATTTAATCTGAATTGTAACTCCGGTGTGTAAATAGTGCACGAGCTGGTGTAGTCAAGTGCATCTTTAAAACTGCTTTGTGAAATTCTGAGCTTGTTGAACAGAATGAGGGGAAAATGCATACATTTCTTGGAACATTTAATTCTTTTCCTAATATTCAAGTCTCAGATTATTGATCTGTAAATGAGCTGGTTTTGCAGAGAGTTTCTTACTGTGTGGTCGGGTTTGCACTAGTCTTTATTTGATGACATGGAATACTTAATTCCCCACGGACCTTCCTTCAATATTAAGCTGTGTTTGGAGCAGTGAGTAAGCCCATTCTAATCGGTGGGTTTCACATTATTCCATTTCACTCCAATCTCCAATCATTTCACACACAAGACTGCTTCAAGTCTCATTGTGTTTAATTTTAATAACTAGTTTTGATTTCATCCAAATCTAAAGCCTCTCAGTTAAATGGGATTTTAGTTTATTTTAATTTGAATGCCACTGCACATAGCAGGGAAAAGAGTTTGTCCTTTCAAAGGCAAATCTGTAAACGAACCACTCACAGTGCCTGGGGCTGCACATATTGCAGTCCTGCCCCAAGGTCTGGGGCTGACCAGGGTGTCTGGGGCTGGCAAGGGCCTTGGCTGGGGCAGCCATGACCTCGCGGGCTGGGGCAAGCCAAGACCTCGAGGGCTGGGGCAAGCCAGGGCCTCGAGGGCTGGGGCAAGCCAGGGCCTCGAGGGCTGGGGCAAGCCAGGGCCTCGAGGGCTGGGGCAAGCCAGGGCCTCGAGGGCTGGGGCAAGCCAGGGCCTCGAGGGCTGGGGCAAGCCAGGGCCTTGAGGGCTGCGGCGGCTGTGTCCTCATGGATCGGGGTGGCCGGGCCCTTGCGGGCTGCAGTCTACTAAATACAGATGCTGGAACACTAGTGCGATTATAATTCACTGGCTTCCCTTCCCCAGCCCAAAATAATTCAACGTCCTAATGATATTCTCTGCTGAATTTGAACTGCCTCCTTCTGGCGGAACATCTCTTAACCTATTGACCTGTGTTTAAAAGTGTTTTCTCCATTGAGAGCTGATAATTCCATTTCAGCTGCTTCATTACTGATGGTCCTAGCTTTCAATCGCCAGGAACACTGGTCAGGTGGTTCAGCTTCGAGCACAACCCATTGCAAAATAGATTGACAGGCTGATGGTTTGAAAAGGGATATAGTGCTTTAATGAGCCAAGAACCACCCCTTACAGCAGTGTGGCTCAGTATTTATTACAGCTCGCCAACAGTTTATAGCCATGCAGAGCTAGGCGGAGTGCAGACAGTGAAACATTAGACTGAAGTGGAATGCCCAGAGTGCCTGCTTAGGATGCTGGTGAGTCTCCTTCTCCTGGCTACTGTAATATTAGAAACTACAACAAATGCAGATTTATCCCACTTTAAAAAAAAACCTTGTAAAATACTTGAACAAGAGCTTGTAACATAAACTATTAATCACTTAGAGTATTTGCTTTTTAGTCTGATGTGGTTCCTTCCGGGTAGTGTTTCGCCCTTTGTAATTTGTGGTAATTCTGCTTTCCTTTTATATAAAAAAAAATCAGTTAAAATGTACAAAAAATTAAAAAAAAATGCTAAAATGATTCCTTTTTGGGTCTGGTTATTTTCAGTGTAAACAGAGCTGGAGTTTGACATTCAGTAAATTACAGATGTGCCTGACTTCTGCTATATCTCTCCCCGGCGCGCGGGTAAACATTCTGCTGTCTAGACTTCAGGTTTAGCGGGGCTGCAGATGGTAACCAGTGCCAGTCAGACGGCCCAAGCACGTCAGGGGGAGGGGCGTATGTATTCTGGGAATTCCCTGGAAGTTAATGTTGAGTTTCCACCTCATTGTCCTATTTGACCCCGAGATGAGCTTCTGATCCCACTTCCACTCCCATCACCAATAACGCCTACTTTCACCTCCGTAACATTGCCTGTCTTTGCTGAAACCCTCATCCATGCCTTTGTTACCTCTAGACTCGACTATTCCAACGCACTCCTGGCCAGACTGACAGCTTCATGTTGATTTTTCCTGAGACCAGATTTTTAAAAATTAAATTCAGATTCTCAAACTGGCACAGTGGGTTTTGAACTTGCATTCTCGGAGTTACTAGTCCAGCCCCTCTATTAGCCCAGTGATATAACCATGACAATACCGTACCCATGCCCCCCATTCACCTCCTATCCCCGCGCTCTCTGTTCCTCTGACCCTGGCCTCTTGTCCATCAACCTCAGCTGCCTGCCTCGGCCCTCCACTCTGGAATTTCCTGGATGTTGGGCGGTTCTTTTCCCAGAGAGCAGTGAGCCTCTGGAATGTGTTGGCGGCTGGTGCTGACTCTGCCTTTGAGAGGGAGTCGGGCCGGTTCCTGACTGGGGCAGAGCTCGTATCATAGAGAAGGTCAGTGTCTTTATAGACAACACTGGGTCCATGTGAACTCCCGGACTGGTTTCCATCACCTGAGGGTTGGAGAGGAATTTTCCAGAATATTTTTTCCAATATTGTCCTTGGGATTATTCTGTTCTTTTGCCTCCCAGGAGATTACGTGGAAGGGGGGGGGGAGGTGGAGGGGGGGGGGCGTGGAGGTGGAGGGAGGGGGGGAGGGTGTGGAGAGGGGGTGGTGTGGAGGGGGGGAGGGTGTGAAGAGGAGGTGGAGGGGGGGAGGAGGTGGAGGGGGGGGTGTGGCGAGGAGGTGGAGGGGGGGAGGGTGTGGAGAGGAGTTGGAGGAGAAGGAGGTGTTTAGTCATGATGCTTCAGTCATAAGTGTGGGGCAGGCTTGATGGACTAGCTGGTCTTTTCCTGCCCTCCCTAAACTCCACCTCCCTCACCTTAAAATGTTTTTTGTCTTTTTGTTTTTCATACAGACCCCAGCATCTGCAATATTTGACCCCTTGTGACCCCACCTCATTGTTCTTTGATGTAATGTTTCCCTGACTGACCTGTTTGGACACCATTCACACCTTTGACTGCTGTGATTATCTCTCTGCCGAGGTGCGATAAATGGCAGTTGGAAAGGTTACCTGTAAACATCTGTCATGATTCTCTGACTATATAAGCTGTGTCTTTATGCATTTCTCCACTTCACCTGAAGAAGGAGCAGCGCTCCGAAAGCTTGT
The DNA here is from genome assembly GCF_052327205.1 of Somniosus microcephalus. Taxonomy (NCBI): domain Eukaryota; kingdom Metazoa; phylum Chordata; class Chondrichthyes; order Squaliformes; family Somniosidae; genus Somniosus; species Somniosus microcephalus. The sequence continues at coordinate 273,026,984 of NC_140994.1, forward strand.
GATTTCAAATAAAGCTGTTGGACTATAACCTGGTGGTGTGTGACTTCTTACATTTGTCCACCCCAGTCCAACTCCGGCATCTCCACACCATGGCTACTATCGACACCACAAACTGCCGGCTCAAAGTGGAGGGGATCTCCAAGAAGATCGCGCATATCGACACAGACATCAAGTTTCTACAGAGATGCAAGAAAGCAGACAAGATCCCGAAAGGACTACAGATCACTAACCCACTCAAGTCGACCTACAACACAGACTACGCTGAGAGACTCTGCCGTCGTACCTCTCGCACACTCCTCAACCATCTCGTACACCAGCTCTACAGCAGACGCCGAAACCGAGATGGAGTCCATGTTCTCAGCCTGTGCTCAGGACGCAGCAGACCAGCTACGAGACACCGCCAAATAAACATAGCAACGGAACTACGCTACCTACATGCACACCAAGAACAGGAAGCTTGAGAAACTTGGCATCACCAGCAGCAGCAACCAAGCCTCCCCCGGTACCACGGTTGAAACCACAGGGAAATCCATCGTCAACCTGTCCGACCACACCCTTCAACCAGACAAAATTGAAGTTCTCAGCCGAGGGCTCAATTTCTGCCCCACCACCAAAATGGACCCCATCGGTCTCGCGGCAGACACAGAGGAATTCATCAGGAGAATGAGGCTCCGGGAATTCTTCCACAAATCCCAAGATGTCAGCAGCGAACCCAATGAGACAATCAATGATCCGGAACAGCAGACAGAGGGATCCGCAGTGCAGCAACCGAAGAGGAGTCAAATTGGACCCCTCCGGAGGGTCGCTGCCCTAAGCTTGACATGTATGCTCAAGCTGTCAGGAGATGCATCAACGCCAGATTCATCAGCCGCACTCACAAGACAGTCCAGAATGTCACCCGAGCACAACGCAACGCCATCCACGCTCTCAAGACCAACCGCAACATCGTCATCAAACCAGCAGACAAAGGAGGTGCCATCGTCATACAGAACAGAACGGACTATTGCAAAGAAGTATACCGACAACTGGACAACCAGGAACACTACAGACAGTTACCCGCAGATCCGACCAAAGAACACACCCGCCAACTCAACAGACTGATCAAAACCTTCGATCCAGACCTTCAAAGCATCCTACATGCTCTCATCCCACGTACTCCCCGCGTGGGAGACGTCTACTGCCTCCCAAAGATACACAAAGCCAACACACCTGGATGTCCTATCGCATCAGGCAACAGAACCCTGTGTGAGAACCTCTCTGGATATGTCGAGAGCATCCTGAAACCCATCGTACAGGGAACCCCCAGCTTCTGTCGCGACACTACAGACTTCTTACAGAAGCTCAGCACCCACGGACCAGTTGAACCAGGAACACTCCTCGCCACGATGGACGTCTCGGCACTCTACACCAGTATCCCCCACGATGACGGCATCGCTGCGACAGCCTCAGTACTCAACACCAACAACAGCCAATCTCCAGATGCCATCCTACAACTCATCCACTTCATCCTTGACCACAATGTCTTCACCTTCGACAACCAGTTCTTTACCCAAACACACGGAACAGCCATGGGGACCAAATTCGCACCCCAATACGCAAACATCTTCATGCACAAGTTCGAGCAAGACTTCTTCGCTGCACAGGATCTCCAACCGACGCTATACACCAGATACATCGACGACATTTTCTTCCTATGGACCCACGGCGAAGAATCACTGAAAAGACTACACGATAACATCAACAAGTTCCATCCCACCATCAAACTCACCATGGACTACTCCTCAGAATCAGTCTCATTCCTGGACACACGAATCTCCATCAAAGACGGACACCTCAGCACTTCACTACCGCAAGCCCACGGACAACCTCACGATGCTTCACTTCTCCAGCTTCCACCCTAACCACGTTAAAGAAGCCATCCCCCATAGAGTCATACAGCCCATCGTGTCTGCGCCGCCCATCCATCCCTGTCCAGTCTAATCCCATTTTCCAGCATTTGGTCCATAGCCTTGTATGCAATGGCATTTCAAGTGCTCATCCAAATGCTTCTTGAATGTTGTGAGGGTTCCTGCCTCTACCACCCTTTTAGGCATTGAGTTCCACATTCCAACCACCCTCTGGGTGAAAAAGTTCCTCCTCAAATCCCCTCTAAATCTCCTGCCCCTTACCCTGAATCTATGCCCCCTTGTTATTGACCCCCCTACTAAGGGGAAAAGTTCCTCTTTGTCTACCCTATCTATGCCCCTCATCATTTTGTACACCTCAATCAGGTCCCCCCTCAGCCTTCTTTGCTCCAAGGAAAACAACCCCAGCCTGTTTAGTCTTTCTTCATACCTGAGGCGCTCCATCCCAGGTAACATCCTGGTGAATCTACTCTGCACCCTCTCCAAAGCAATCACATCCTTCCTATAGTGAGGTGACCAGAACTGCACACAGTACTCCAGCTGTGGCCTCACCAGCATTTTGTACAGCACCATCATAACCTCCCTGCTCTTATATTCTATGCCTCGGCTAATGAAGGCAAGTATCCCATATGCCTTTTTAACCACCTTATCTACCTGTTCCGCTGCCTTCAGGGATCTATGTACATGTACACCAAGGACCCTCTGTACTTCCTAGGGTCCTACCACTCATTGTGTATTCCCTTGCCTTATTTGTCCGTCCAAAATGCATCACCTCGCACTTTTCAGGGTTAAATTCCATTTGCCACTTTTCCGCCCATCTGACCAACCCGTTTATATCGTCCTGTAGCCTGAGGCTTTCCTCCTCGCAATTTACCACCCCACCAATTTTCGTGTCATCTGCGAACTTACTGATCATACCTTTTACATTCTCATCCAAATCATTTATGTAGATCACAAACAACAAGGGACCCAGCACCGATCCCTGAGGTACCCCACTGGACACAGGCTTCCAGTCACAAAAGCAACCTTCGACCATCACCCTCTGCCTCCTGCCACTCAGCCAGTTTAGGATCCAACGCGCCAAGGCACCCTGGATCCCATGGGCTCTTACCTTCTTGACCAGTCTCCTATGCGGGACTTTGTCAAAAGCTTTACTGAAGTCCATGTAAACCACATCCACAGCATTTCCCTCATCCACCCCCCTAGTCACCCCCTCGAAAAATTCAATCAGATTTGTCAGACATGATTTACCCTTGACAAAGCCATGCTGACTATCCCCGATTAATCCTTGCCTCTCCAAGTGGAGACTAATTTTGTCCCTCAGAATTTTTTCCAATAATTTCCCTACCACAGATGTTAGGCTCACTGGCCTGTAATTCCCTGGTTTATCCCTGCTACCCTTCTTGTATAATGGTACTACATTAGCTGTTCTCCAGTCCTCTGGTACATCCCCTGTGGCCAGAGAGGTTCTGAAAATTTGTGTCAGAGCCCCTGCAATCTCCTCCTTTGCCTCCCACAGCAGCCTGGGATACATCTCGTCCGGGCCTGGGGATTTATCCACTTTTTGGCCTGCTAAAACCGCTAGCACCTCCTCCCTCTCGATGCTAATATGTTCAAGTATGTCACAGTCCCCTTGCCCGATTTCTATGTCCGCATCGTCTTTCTCCATAGTGAACACAGATGCAAAAAATTCATTTAAAACCCCGCCTACATCATCTGGCTCTACACACAGATTGCCACTTTGGTCCCTAATGGGCCCTACCCTTTCCCTGGTTATCCTCTTGCCCTTAATATACTTATAAAACATCTTAGGATTTTCCTTTATTTTGCTCGCCAGTGTTATTTCATGGCCCCTCCTCGCCCTCCTAATTTCTTTTTTAAGTATGCCCCTGCACTTTTTATACTCCTCTAGGGCTTCTTCCGTCTTTAGTCTTTTGTAACTGCCAAAAGCCCCCCTTTTATTTCTAATGCATTTTTGTATATCCCTTGTCATCCAAGGTTCCCTTTGCTTGTTGGTCCCACCCTTGACCTTTACAGGAACATGTTGGCGTTGTACTCTCTCTATTTCCCTTCTGAAAGTCTCCCACTGTTTTGATGTGGATTTTCCTATAAGTAGCTGCTCCCAGTCCACTTTGGCCAGATCCTGCCTTATCATATTAAAATCGGCCTTCCCCCAATTTAGAACCCTTATTTCCGGGCCGTCTTTGTCTTTTTCCATGACCACCTAAAATCTCACCGAATTATGGTCACTGTCGCCAAAATGCTCTCCTACTGATACTTCCACCACTTGCCCGGCTACATTCCCCAGAATTAGGTCCAGTACTGCCCCCTCTCTTGTAGGACTTTCTACATGTTGGCTCAAAAAGCTCTCCTGGATGCACTTTAAGAATTCTGCACCCTCTAAGCCTTTCACACTCTGACCATCCCAATTTATATTGGGGAAGTTGAAATCCCCCACTATTATTACCCTATTATTTTCACACTTCTCTGAGATTTGCCTACATATCTGTTCCTCTATCTCCCCGACTGTTTGGGGGCCTACAGTACACTCCCAGCAAAGTGCTTGCCCCCTTTTTGTTTTTAAGTTCTACCCATAAGGCCTCATTAGAGGAACCCGATAATATATCATCCCTCCTTACAGCAGTAATTGACTCCTTAATTAATATTGCAACACCCCCTCCCCTTTTACACCCCCCTCTGTCTCGCCTGAAGATTCTATACCCCGGAATATTGAGCTGCCAGTCCTGACCCTCCCTCAACCATGTCTCCGTGATAGCAACAATATCGTACTCCCATGTGCTCAACAACTTCAGTTCATCCACCTTATTTGCAAGACTCCTTGCATTAAAATAAATGCCTTCCAGCCCTGCCATATTCCCTTTTGCCTTCACATATTTGCTCTGCCTTCCCAGCTGACTTGTTTTTTCCTCTGTATTTGGCTGTAAATCACCCCCTACTATAGCTCCATTCTGTACCCCATCCCCCTGCCAAGTTAGTTTAAACCCCCCCCCCCAGCAGTGCTAGCAAACCTCCCCGCAAGGATATTGGTTCCCCTCTGGTTCAGGTGTAAACCGTCCGACTTGTACAAGTCCCACCTTTCCCAGAAGCAGACCCAGTGATCCAGGAAACTAAAGCCCTCCCCCTTGCACCATCCCTTTAGCCACGCATTCATCTGTTCTAGCTTCCTATTCCTATACCCACTAGCACGTGGCACCGGGAGTAATCCAGAGATTACAACCTTTGAGGTCCTGCTCTTTAATCCTTCACCTAGCTCCCTAAATTCTTGCTGCAGGACCTCATCCCTCTTTTTACCTATGTCGTTGGTACCAATGTGGACCACGACCTCTGGCTGTTCACCCTCCCCCTCCAGAATGCCCTGCAGCCGCTCAGTGATATCCTTGACCCTGGCACCAGGGAGGCAACAAACCATCCTGGATTCACGTCTATGGCCACAGAAACGCCTATCTGTTCCCCTTACTATAGAATCCCCTACCACTATTGCTCTCCCACTCTTTTTCCCCCCTTCCTGGGCAGCAGGAGCACCCCCAGTGCCAGGAAGTTGGCTGCTGCTGCCTTCCCCTGGTGAGTCATCCCCCTCAACAGTATCCAAAGCGGTATACTTGTTTGAGAGGGGAATGGTCACAGGGGTCTCCTGCACTACCTGCCTGCTTCTATTGCTCCGCCTGGTGGTCACCCATTTCCTGTCTTCCTGTGCAGCCCTTCCCTGCGGTGTGACCAACTCACTAAACGTGCTATCCACGAACCTCTCAGCATCGTGAATGCTCAACAACCCATCCACCCGCAGCTCCAGCGCCTCAATGCGGTCTGCTAGTAGCTGCAGATGGATGCAACTCTGGCACACGTGGTCATCAGGGTCCCTGAATTCCCACATAGAGCAAGAGGAGCATATCACGGGGCTGGGCTCACCTGGCATGACCTTCCCTTTACTTAATTTAAATTAATTTACTATCACCAATTAAAGATATCTCTAAGGCGCTTGTATAGTCTACCAACAGTCCCTGCTACACCAGAAAGACCCTGGTAACTATAAACTACAGAGTTAAAGTTTAAAAAAGAGAAATACTCACCAACCAATCCCTTACCTGCTCCCTGGTGATGTCACACTCTGATTACTTTTTACCTCTCTCCCCGCTGCTGAGTTGGTGTGCCTCGCTGCTCTCCGGTTTTTGTACCGGGCTCCGACTCACTGCTCCCACTGGTCCCGACTGGTCTCGGGCCTCGCTGCTCTCCGGTTTTTGTACCGGGCTCCGACTCACTGCTCCCGCTGGTCCCGACTGGTCTCGGGCCTCGCTGCTCTCCGGTTTTTATACCGGGCTCCGACTCACTGCTCCCGCTGGTCCCGACTGGTCTCGGGCCTCGCCGCTCTCCGGTTTTTATACCGGGCTCCGACTCACTGCTCCCGCTGGTCCCGGGCCTCGCCTCTCTCCGGTTTTTATACCGGGCTCCGACTCACTGCTCCCGCTGGTCCCGACTGGTCTCGGGCCTCGCTGCTCTCCGGTTTTATACCGGGCTCCGACTCACTGCTCCCGCTGGTCCCGACTGGTCTCGGGCCTCGCTGCTCTCCGGTTTTTATACCGGGCTCCGACTCACTGCTCCCACTGGTCTCGGGCCTCGCTGCTCTCCGGTTTTTATACCGGGCTCCGACTCACTGCTCCCGCTGGTCCCGGGCCTCGCTGCTCTCCGGTTTTTATACCGGGCTCCGACTCACTGCTCCCGCTGGTCCCGACTGGTCTCGAGCCTCGCCTATCTCCGGTTTTTATACCGGGCTCCGACTCACTGCTCCCGCTGGCCCCGACTGGTCTCGGGCCTCGCTGCTCTCCGGTTTTTATACCGGGCTCCGACTCGCTGGTCCCGACTGGTCTCGGGCCTCGCCTCTCTCCGGTTTTTATACCGGGCTCCGACTCACTGCTCCCGCTGGTCCCGACTGGTCTCGGGCCTCGCTGCTCTCCGGTTTTTATACCGGGCTCCGACTCACTGCTCCCGCTGGTCCCGACTGGTCTCGGGCCTCGCTGCTCTCCGGTTTTTATACCGGGCTCCGACTCACTGCTCCCGCTGGTCCCGACTGGTCTCGGGCCTCGCTGCTCTCCGGTTTTTATACCAGGCTCCGACTCACTGCTCCCACTGGTCTCGGGCCTCGCTGCTCTCCGGTTTTTATACCGGGCTCCGACTCACTGCTCCCACTGGTCTCGGGCCTCGCTGCTCTCCGGTTTTTATACCGGGCTCCGACTCACTGCTCCCGCTGGTCCCGACTGGTCTCGGGCCTCGCTGCTCTCCGGTTTTTATACCGGGCTCCGACTCACTGCTCCCGCTGGTCCCGACTGGTCTCGAGCCTCGCCTATCTCCGGTTTTTATACCGGGCTCCGACTCACTGCTCCCGCTGGTCCCGACTGGTCTCGGGCCTCGCCGCTCTCCGGTTTTTATACCGGGCTCCGACTCGCTGGTCCCGACTGGTCTCGGGCCTCGCCTCTCTCCGGTTTTTATACCGGGCTCCGACTCACTGCTCCCGCTGGTCCCGACTGGTCTCGGGCCTCGCTGCTCTCCGGTTTTTATACCGGGCTCCGACTCACTGCTCCCGCTGGTCCCGACTGGTCTCGGGCCTCGCTGCTCTCCGGTTTTTATACCGGGCTCCGACTCACTGCTCCCGCTGGTCCCGACTGGTCTCGGGCCTCGCTGCTCTCCGGTTTTTATACCAGGCTCCGACTCACTGCTCCCACTGGTCTCGGGCCTCGCTGCTCTCCGGTTTTTATACTGGGCTCCGACTCACTGCTCCCACTGGTCTCGGGCCTCGCTGCTCTCCGGTTTTTATACCGGGCTCCGACTCACTGCTCCCGCTGGTCCCGACTGGTCTCGGGCCTCGCTGCTCTCCGGTTTTTATACCGGGCTCCGACTCACTGCTCCCGCTGGTCCCGACTGGTCTCGAGCCTCGCCTATCTCCGGTTTTTATACCGGGCTCCGACTCACTGCTCCCGCTGGCCCCGACTGGTCTCGGGCCTCGCTGCTCTCCGGTTTTTATACCGGGCTCCGACTCGCTGGTCCCGACTGGTCTCAGGCCTCGCCTCTCTCCGGTTTTTATACCGGGCTCCGACTCACTGCTCCCGCTGGTCCCGACTGGTCTCGGGCCTCGCTGCTCTCCGGTTTTTATACCGGGCTCCGACTCACTGCTCCCGCTGGTCCCGACTGGTCTCGGGCCTCGCTGCTCTCCGGTTTTTATACCGGGCTCTGACTCACTGCTCCCGCTGGTCCCGACTGGTCTCGGGCCTCGCTGCTCTCCGGTTTTTATACCGGGCTCCGACTCACTGCTCCCGCTGGTCCCGACTGGTCTCGGGCCTCGCCTCTCTCCGGTTTTTATACCGGGCTCCGGCAAGCCCTGCGAATACACAGGATCTGCTCAGACGAGGAGGAACGCGATGGACACCTACACTGAAAGACGCCCTTGTAAGAACGGGATATGACGCTCGACTCGTCGATCGACAGTTCCGACGGGCCACAGCGTAAAATCGCATAGACCTCCTCAGAAGACAAACACGGGACACAACCAACAGAGTACCCTTCGTCGTCCAGTACTTCCCCGGAGCGGAGAAACTACGCCATGTTCTTCGCAGCCTTCAACATGTCATCGATGACGACGAACACCTCGCTAAGGCCATCCCCACACCTCCACTACTCGCTTTCAAACAGCCGCCTAACCTCAAACAGACCATCGTTCGCAGCAAATTACCCAGCTTTCAGGAGAACAGCGACCACGACACCACACAACCCTGCCACAGCAACCTCTGCAAGACATGCCAGATCATCAACACAGATACCATCATCACACGTGAGGACACCACCCACCAGGTACATGGTACATACTCATGTGACTCGGCCAACGTTGTCTACCTCATACGTTGCAGGAAAGGATGCCCCGGAGCACGGTACATCGGCGAGACCATGCAGACACTGCGACAACGGATGAACGGACACCGCGCAACAATCACCAGGCAGGAGTGTTCCCTCCCAGTCGGGGAACACTTCAGCAGTCAAGGACATTCAGCCTCCGATCTTCGGGTAAGCATTCTCCAAGGTGGCCTTCGAGACACACGACAACGCAAAATCGTCGAGCAGAAACTGATAGCCAAGTTCCGCACCCATGAGGACGGCCTCAACCGAGATCTTGGGTTCATGTCACGCTACATGTAACCCCACCTGATGCAGGGTCATCCAGGCTCGAGTCGACATTGGCTTGTTCTCTCTACACAGATGCGGCCGGACCTGCTGTGATTTCCAGCCCAAAAAAATGTTTTTTGTCTTTTTTTTGTTTTTCATACAGACCCCAGCATCTGCAATATTTGACCCCTTGTGACCCCACCTCATTGTTCTTTGATGTAATGTTTCCCTGACTGACCTGTTTGGACACCATTCACACCTTTGACTGCTGTGATTATCTCTCTGCCGAGGTGTGATAAATGGCAGTTGGAAAGGTTACCTGTAAACATCTGTCATGATTCTCTGACTATATAAGCTGTGTCTTTATGCATTTCTCCACTTCACCTGAAGAAGGAGCAGCGCTCCGAAAGCTTGTGATTTCAAATAAAGCTGTTGGACTATAACCTGGTGTTGTGTGACTTCTTACATTTGCTCACCTTTAAGACCCTCCTTAAAATCACCTATTGGAACAAGCTTTCGGTCCCCCCTTCTAAAGCCTCCTCAACGTCCATTTAAAAAAAAGACACTTGTGAAGCATCTCATGACCCCTTTCTATGTTCCGGGCGTTGTATAACACAGGACTGGCCAACAAAGTCCACGCATTGAGCCCAGTAATGGCCCAAACCACCCGATCAACTGCAGGTAAAGAATGGTTTCTGAGCTCTCCCCGGTTACAGATGTCCTCGTTGGGATAAGGTTGAGGAGTTAAGAGAATAACCAACCTATTAAATTGTTTAGTTGCATAAACTTCAGCTGAAAATCCATGCTGGGCTGATTGCTGTAAAATCTGTGGCAACCTGGGCTGAGAACAAGGAAGGAATACGTTCAGAAAGGTCAGTGTCCCCACTTTTGGCATCTGATTGCTGCAGACTCACGGAGCAGTTGCCTTTCCAGCCAGCGGAGGAAATCGATCTGTGAAGCTAACAGATGTACTGACTGAGCCACGGAAACAAGCGACATCTTGGCCGAAGGGCCATCTGTCCAGTCAGCACATTGTGGTTTCGTTCGGCCGTCCCTGAGCACCAACTCCAGTGAAACATTTCCTTCCTCCCCACCCCCCCCTTTCCCTGCCCCTGCAATTGCTTAAAAACCTGTTCCATCTCCAGCTTTTTCCAGTTCTGACGAAGGTCCCAGACCTGAAATGTTAACTCTCTTTCTCTCTCCACAGATGCTGCCTGACCTGCTGAGTATTTCCAGCATTTTCTGTTTTTATTCCATTTAAACATTTGGCCTTTCAGCCGAGGGTGTGGCGGTGCAACATCTCCAGCACTGAAGTTTAAGCTCAGATGTGTAACAGTCGGGCAGTGCGGAGGTCAGTGGCCACAGGGTCAGCGCTGGGAGGCGTGAGTTGGGTGGGGAGGTGATTGGCGAGATTAGCCTCCAATGGGTGGGAAGGTTGGCGTGAGTAGAATGGGGCAGTTGGGGTTGCTGCTTGCAAGGAGGCAACGAGTTCCACAGTGGGCCCTTCGAAGGATACCAAGAAAGGCAGAGGGAAGCTGTAGGTTTATCTGAGAGAGTCAAGTCTGGGGCGGCGACAGGAGAGTAGGAAGTTTGAGGGTTTGAATGGGGCAGTGTACCAGAGAGGACAAATGAAAAGGAAGCATAACTGGATAACAGGAAGTGGAGGAGTCAGGAGAAGAGAAAGAAAAGTTGATTAAAATGGGCAGAAGCCAAAATGCATCACGATTGGACACTGGGAATTTTGGTTAAATAAGCATAGCAGAGATTAGGAGAGAGATTTCCTGGTGGGAAACGGAGGACAGGAGGAGATGCTGGCCCTGAAATTGCAGTCGGTGGTGTTGTTAAGGAGTCTGCCGACGATCTCCGAAAGAAACCTGCACTTGCCTGGTGCGAGGCCGCCTTAGAAAATGTGTGTTGTTTCGCTGCGGCCCACAGATCCCAGGGGTGTACCGTGCGCGCAACCGTACCTGGGTTCACGTGGGGTGGTGCGTCAATCAGGAAACAGAAATCTCCAATGACCATTCATGAGTTTTTAGTCTCTCACTCACCCCAGTAAATGAATAGTTTCTCATTCTTGCAGGAAATAGGTGGATATAGAAATTTTGAAGATTTTTTTTTTATCATGATGGGTGTGTAATTCAAGCTGCTGCATATCCCCCCCTCCCCTTACGCTGTGTAAACCGGCTCCTGCGCCTGTTTGCACCAGGCGTAACATTTTACTGCCTAATTGCTGCGCAGTTGGTGGGCGAGTAGCTCAACTCAGCGCCAGCAATCGGGATTTCGCACTCTGAGTGGATGATCTGTCAATTTGTGGTCCATTTCAAAGGTGGTATGACGGCGTACGTTGTCATACCGACCGCAAATTCTGCCAATCACCTGACACAAATCAGGAAGTGAACACAATATTTTGCCACAGAAAATTTATTCATCAACTAGAATTCGGAGCAGCCGCAGGAATAAAAGCTTTTGCAGGATAACAGACTCTCGGTTTAAACCACTGGTTTGCTCTCTGCGAGTCCCTGGCTCAGGCTGGGAGGGAACCGGAATCTCCCGGACAGCAAACTTCACAAAACACAGCAAAACAATCTCCTTGCAAACAAATTACAATCAGCAAGTGTTAAAGATCGCTAAGGAAAGCAAAGTCGGAAGCTCCCGGAGCAGTTTAAAGGAGCTTTCCCTTCCCCTTGGGGCAGTCGGGAATGGTCTCCGACAGCGGGGTGAGGCTAAGCAGGAGAGTGTGGCGCTCGTAAGCTTGTGTCTCTCGGAATATGGTGTCGGTCTGGTGGAGGCGATCCAGGACTCCCAGCACTCCGTAACACTGGTTAAACCTGCAAACACAAAGCCCATTCACTCATAATACAACAACCACATCAACTAAAAACACCACAATATGAACCGGCCTAAAAAATCTATTCCATTATTCCATTTGGCCCTTCGAGCCTGCACCGCCATTCAATAAGATTCTATTATAAAAGACGTAATAGCAGAGCACTTGGAAAGCAGTGACCGGATCGGACAAAGTCAACATGGATTTACAAAAGGTAAATCGTGCTTGACTAATCTACTGGAATTTTTTGAGGATGTAACTGGTAAAATAGATAAGGGAGAACCAGTGGATGTGGTGTATTTGGACTTACAAAAGGCTTTCGATAAGGTCCCGCATAAGAGATTAGCATGTAAAGTTAAGGCACATGAGATTGGGGGCAAGGTATTGACTTGGATAGAGAACTGTTTGGCAGACAGAAAGCAAAGAGTTGGAATAAATGGCTCTTTTTCTGAGTGGCAGGCAGTGACTAGTGGGGTACCACAGGATCGGTCCTTGGACCCCAGCTATTCACAATATATATTAATGATCTAGACGAGGGAACTAGATGTAATATCTCCATGTTTGCAGATGACACAAAGCTGGGTGGGCGTGTGTGCTGTGAGGAGGATGCCAAGAAACTCCAGTATGATTTGGACAAGTTGGGTGATTGACCAGAAGCATGGCAGATGCGATATAATGTGGATAAATGCAAGGTTATCCACTTTGGTGTCAAAAACAAGGCGGCAGATTATTATCTGAATGGCAATAGATTGGGAGAAGGGGAAATGCAAAGAGACCTGGGTGTGCAGGTGCAGCAGGCGGTTAAGAAGGCAAATGGTATGTTGGCCTTCGTAGCGAGAGGGTTTGAGTACAGGAACAAGGATGTCTTGCTGCAGTTGTACAGGGCCTTGGTGAGACCACATCTTTTGAGTATTGTGTACAGTTTTGGTTGCCTTATCTGAGGAAGGATGTTCTTGCCCTGGAAGGAGTGCAGCGAAGATTCACCAGGCTGATACCTGGGATGGCAGGAATGACGTATGAGGAGAGATTGGGTCGATTGGGCTTATGCTCGCTGGAGTTTAGAAGAATGAGGGGATCTCATTGAAACTTATAAAATTCCAACAGGACTAGACAGACTAGATGCAGGAAGGATGTTCCCGATGGCCGGGGAGTCCAGAACCAGGGGTCACAGTCTAAGGATAAGGGGTAAGCCATTTAGGACAGAGATGAGGAGGAATTTCTTCACCCAGAGAGTGGTGAACCTGTGGAATTCTCTACCACAGAAGGCAGTTGAGGCCAATTCATTAAATATATTCAAGAAGGAGTTGGATATATTTCTTAAGGCTAAAGGGATCAAGGGATATGGGGAGAAAGCAGGGACAGGGTACTGAACTTGGATGATCAGCCATGATCGCATTGAATGGCCGACTCCTGCTTCTATTTTCTATGTAAGATCATGGCTGATCTACATCAACTCCACTTTCCTGCACTATCCCCATATCCCTCGATTCCCCTAGAGTCTAAAAATCTATCGATCTCAGCCTTGAATATACTCAATGACTGAGCCTCCACAGCCCTCTGGGGTAGAGAATTACAAAGATTCACCACCCTCTGAGTGAAGAAATTTCTCCTCATCTCTGTCCTAAATGGCCGACCCCTTATCCTGAGACTGTGACCCCTGGTTCTAGACCCCCTAGCCAGGGGGAAACATCCTCCCTGCATCTACCCAGTCAAGCCCTGTAAGAATTTTGTATGTTTCAATGAGATCACCTCTCATTCTTCTAAACTATATATAGGCCTAGTCTACTCAATCTCTCCTCATACGACAATCCCCCCCCATCCCAGGAATCAGTCTGGTGAACCATTGTTGCACTCCCTCTATGGCAAGTATATCCTTCCTTAGATAAGGAGACCAAAACTGTACACAATGCTGCAGGTGTGGTCTTACCAGGGCCCTAAATAATTGCAGCAAGACTTCCTTACTCTTATACTCCAACCCCCTTGCAATAAAGGCTAACATATCATTTGTCTTCCTGATTGCTTGCTGTACCTGCATGCTAGCTTTCTGTGATTTGCGTATAAAGGACCCTAAATCTCTCTGAATACCAACATTTAATAGTCTCTCACCTTTTAAAAAATATTCTGCTGTTCCATTCTTCCTACCAAGGTACTAAACTCACATTTCCCCACACTGTACTCCATCTGCCATATTATTATTGCCCACTCAACCTGTCTATATCCCTTTGCAGACTCTTTGGGCTCGATTTTGCTAATGTGGGCAGGCTAACAAGAACATAAGGAATAGGAGCAGGAGTCGGCCATTCGAGCCTGCTCCGCCATTCAATGAGATCATGGCTGATCTTCTGCCTCAACTCAAAATTGTTTTCGTGTGTCTAATGCTGTTAGATTCAGGAGATAGTCCTGTCATAGTGGATTTGAGGTTAGGATCAGATCAGCCATGATCTTATTGAATGGCGGAGCAGGCTCGAGGGGCCAATTGGCCTACTCCTGCTCCTATTTCTTATGTTCTTACAGTACTCCAGGTGTGGTCTCACCAAGGCCCTATATAATTGGAGTAAGACTTCTTTACTCCTGTACTCAAATCCTCTTGTAATGAAGGCCAGCATACCTTCCTAATGGCTTGCTGCACCTGCACATTGACTTTCAGTGTCAGGTGGGATTCATGTCAGGACCCCGACTCCGAAGTGAAGTGTTGAAAAGTTGGAATTTTCCCCTAATTAGGCAATTGATTTCCAGCGTGTGGAAACCCCTGGCCCAATGAGGCTTTTCATACAGAAAGTCGCCTCCGATGATGTCATCAATGCTGCTGGATTTAAGGCCTGCAAGCAGCCTTGCTTCTTCTGGAGACTGGAAACGCTTTGGACATTGTATGAAGGACTTCATTTACCGACCATGTCCACCAGCAAGCAAAAATGCACACCTCGCTTTGATGAGCCCTCCCTCCAAGTTCTGGTGCAGGGAACAAGAGCTAATAAGGAGGTGACTTCCCTTCCTCAGGGAGAAAAAAGCCATCACAACAGACTAAAGCTGTGTGGCTGCAAGTGGCCCAGGAGGTCAGCTCCATATCGATGAGCCGCAGAACCTGGCTGCATTGCAGGAAGAGGTTTCATGACCTTCTCCGCACAGGAAAAGTGAGTATGGCTTTCCCATCAACCTCAATCTGATCCCCATCGCCTCTCCTCACCAGCACTCTGCTTTGCCAACCTCTTTCTCCCCATCCCACTTGACACTTACATGCCTGAACCTGTAGTGTATGTACCTTTAAGAGGAACTATGTTTTTGAAGTCCCTGTATACTGTAGTACCAGTAGTGACCACTCGGGTATATAAGCCTGTGCAGCGTCTTGTGTAGTTAGTTCACCTCCAGACTTTGTTCAGTAAACACTTGTTAAATCAACTCCTGCATTCCGTGTCTCCATTAACACACGGATCTAACAGTGGCGACGAGTTAGAAACGAACTTACCTGCAATTCGGCAGCACCTCAAGGGGATCGATTCCTCAGACGAACGTCGAAGCCAGAAGCAAGAAAAAAAAACTGTGGTTTCACCAGCTAAACAGGCTGGTGGCAGGTAGTGCACTGATCCTTCCTGGGCTGCGGCGGGCTAGAGCTCAATCGGGTGGCTCTGCAATGGGATCGGGCAGCGAGTCGGGAAGCAGAAGCAAAGAGAGAGAGGGTGGAGCACTCAGGGCGCGGCCGGTGCTGCAAAGCAGGTCGGCGTTCGGACCGAGCAGAGGGAGGGGAAAGTCACAGAGGGTCCGCTCCACGACGGGAACGGTTCTCCAAGTAACGGAGCAACTATTGAAGAGATATATATAAAAAATAAATAAATAGAAATACCGCGAAAAGCTGCAGGTCGCAACGGGAACCGCGGAGAACAGCGTTGGCAGCGGCGGGAAAGCGCGGGAGGCGCCATCTTAACTCGGCAGGGAAGAAAGAAAAGCGCGGGAGGCGCCATTTTAGATTTTCAAGATGCCGAAGACTGGCAATATTACTGCTTTCGATAGTGATATAGAAGATTGGACCACATATGTGGAAAGAGTGGAGGTATATTGCAAGGCGAATGAAGTAGCGGATGATAAAAAGGCATCGGTACTTCTAAATCTGATGGGCGCAAGGATATACGGGCTGTTACGAAACTTGATCACTCCAGCCAAACCGATGGACAAGAATTTTAAGGAGATTGTTGATACCTTACAGGAGCACTTAAACCCAACACCGCTGCTGATAGCGGAACGATTCAAATTCTTCAGGAGGAATCAGCACAAGAATGAAAGTAACACTGATTACCTCACAGAATTACGAAAGCTGTCAAAGCACTGCCAATTCGGGGCAGGACTGGCAGATTCTCTACGAGACAAATTCGTCTGCGGTCTCCTAAGCGAAGGAACACAGAAAAGATTACTTTCTGAGAAAGATTTGACACTGGACAAGGCTTTCAGTGTGGCTGTATCATACAAAGCAGCAGCAAGAGGAGCTGCAGAGATACAGCAAAAGCCACAGGACTTCGGCACCCATGAAATGACACGGGGGTTCGAGAGATGTTATCGCTGCGGCAGATCCACCCATGACCAGAAGGAATGCTGGTTCAAGGACAAAGCATGCAGGCAATGCGGAAAGATGGGACACATTGCACGTGTATGCAGATCTGGAAAAAAATCCGCTGACAGTAAAAAGGTCAATAAGGAAAAGTACAGAAAGGTACAATTGATGACGGACAGTAGCTCCGAAGACCAGAAGAGCGATAGCGACTCCGGAAACAAGAGACTAAGCTGTCTCAAATTACATAATGTAATTGCCAAAGAAGATTACCAGACCATTTGGGTTACCCTCACGATAGCGGGGTCCCCAGTCAAAATGGAGCTAGATACAGGATCAGCTCTGACCGTCATGAGTCGACGGGATTACGAGCGGCTATTTCCGCATATACCTTTGAAAGACACATCCATTATCTTGAAGACATATACGGGGCAGAAAGTATACCCCAGAGGGAAAATAAGGGTGCCTGTTGTATACAACGGCAAGGAAATACAGAAGTTGTATTTATACGTTCTGCAAGATGGTGGTCCACCGTTGTTGGGACGTGAATGGATCAGAAAGATACGTTTAGACTGGCACTCCATTCAGGCACTGACGGTGACCAGTAAGAAAGAAAATGATGATGTCATACCTGAACGGTTAAAAGAAATCTTGGCTAACGCCAAAGAAGTGTTTCAACAGGAACTAGGAACCCTGAAAGGCGCCACCGCCTCAATAAAAGTGGAAGATGCGGCAATTCCCAAGTTTTTTAAGGCAAGGCCGGTGCCATACGCAATTTGTCCAGCCGTTGAGGCAGAGCTGGAGAATTTGGAAAAAGCAGGCGTGTTATCCAAGGTAGATTGGAGCGAGTGGGCAACACCCATCATCCCGGTCATGAAGAAAACGTTGAATAATGATAAATCTGAAGAACAGAGAAAAATTCGCATCTGTGGGGACTTCAAGGTGACTGTAAACCCGGTTCTTCCGAGGATAGAAGATATTTTCGCCTCACTATCCGGAGGGAAACGTTTCACCAAAATTGACTTAGCACAGGCATATCTACAGATGGAGGTTGAGGAGGCCTCTAAAATGTATCTCACGATAAACACACACAAAGGCCTGTACCAGTACAATCGACTGGTTTTCTGAGTGGCATCAGCTCCGGCTATCTGGCAAAGAGCTATGGAGCAAGTCCTGCAAGGGATTCCGGGGACTCAATGCTACCTAGACGACATCCTTGTAACAGGAGAAAACGACAACGAGCACCTTGCCAACTTGGAGCAGGTGCTCACGAGGCTGAGAGAACGGGGCCTACGAGCAAATCGCCAGAAGTGCGAATTTTTCCAGAAACAAATATCATATTGTGGCCATGTCATTAACGAAGAAGGGTTGCATAAGTCACCTGAAAAAATTGAAGCGGTCGTAAAGGCCCCAGCACCTGAAAATGTCTCACAATTAAGGTCGTTCCTGGGATTAATAAATTACTATCATAAATTTTTACCAAACTTGTCGACGGTTCTGCACCCTCTTAACGCACTGCTACAAACGGTAGTAGTTTGGAAATGCAGCGAAGACTGTAAACGTGCCTTCCATAAATGCAAAGGCTTGATCACGTCCAGGGAAGTGTTGGCTCATTACAACCCATCACTGCCAATCAGACTGGCATGCGATGCATCCCCTTACGGCGTGGGAGCGGTATTATCGCATAGATTCCCTGATGGCTCAGAGCGGCCGATAGCTTTTGCGTCACGCTCATTGAACTCAGCTGAGCGTAACTATGCCCAGATCGACAGGGAGGCACTCAGCCTGGTGTGGGGGGTGAAGAAATTCAACCATTACCTACACGGACAAAAATTTACCTTGTTGACTGACCATCAACCCCTCGTCTCCATATTCAACCCTAAAAAGGGCGTTCCCATTATGACAGCGCAAAGGCTACAGAGGTGGTCCCTTTTCCTAGGGGCACACCAATATGACATAGAATACAAAGGAACAAAACAGCATGGGAATGCTGACGGGTTATCGCGCCTACCGTTGCCAACGGTAGAAGAGGCGCCGACAATGGACCCAGTGGAGATGTTCCACTCGACCATAGTGGAATGTCTACCGGTGACAAATTCTACCATTGAAAAGGAAACGAGAAATGACCCGACTCTCTCACGAGTCTACGATTTAACGGTGAAGGGATGGCCAGCACATGGCGAACCACTGTTGCCAGCATTCTCGCAAAGAAGAGAACAGCTGACAGTGTGCTGAGGAACCTTGATGTGTGGATCCAGAGTGGTGATTCCACCCAAACTCAAGGATAAAGTGCTAAAGGAGCTTCACGAGGGGCATCTGGGTGGAGTGAAAATGAAGAACTTAGCCAGAGCGTTTGTGTGGTGGCCAGGTATCGATGGAGACATCGAAGAAATGACCAAGAGCTGTCTAGGATGCCAGAAGGTCCAAAACGCCCCACCACAAGCCCCTCTACATCCATGGGAGTGGCCCTCATCTCCATGGCAAAGGGTACATATCGACTTTGCTGGTCCATTTATGGACTCAATGTTTTTAATCGCGGTGGATGCACACTCCAAGTGGCCGGAGGTAATAAAGATGTCCTCCACCACCACGGAAAAAACCATCACAGTATTAAGGACCATATTCGCCAGGAATGGGCTGCCTGAACAGATCTGTTCTGATAATGGACCGCAATTTGTATCCGAAGAATTCAGGAAGTTCTTAAAAAAACAATGGGGTTAAGCACTACACGTCCACCCCATACCATCCCGCCACCAATGGATTAGCTGAAAGGTTTGCCCAGACCTTCAAGAAGGCCATAAAGGCCATGGGTAATGAAGACAAACATCTACAACATAAGGTAGATAACTTCTTGTTTGCGTACAGGAATGCAACATGTGGTTACAAACCAAACCCCCGCCATGATGTTTTTCAATAGAAGACTAAGATGCCGGCTGGATTTGGTCAAGCCAAACGTCAGAAGGGACGTAGAGAACCGGCAATTTCAAAGCATGAATGAAAGGCCAACTAGAACCTTCGAGGTAGGTCAACAAGTTTTGGCCCGGGACTACTGTACCGAGAAATGGCAGCCTGGAACTATTTGCACACGACTAGGACCACTGATGTATACCGTGGACATTGGAGAAAGCATAATAAGGCGCCATGCTGACCAGATCATAGAGTCATCCGAAAAAGGACAACCTACACCACAACTCTATATGCCTAGTGATGAAGCAGAGATACCCATAGTATCTACCTCCGATCCGGTGATACTGGAACCAGATGAACCCGACACTGGCATTGAAGCCGAATCGACCTTGCCAAAAGAACCTACTACACCACCGAAACCTACTACACCACCGAGGCGTTATCCGGACCGAGTCAGGAAGCCTCCAGAGAGGCTGAATTTGTAATTGATTAACTTCAGTAAATGTGTAGATTACTGTTCTTGTAAAAATGTTATTTAATGATTACTTAAAATGTTATGTACTATTTATCTAAAAGGGGAGGAATTGTAGTGTATGTACCTTTAAGAGGAACTATGTTTTTGAAGCCCCTGTATACTGTAGTACCAGTAGTGACCACTCGGGTATATAAGCCTGTGTAGCGTCTTGTGTAGTTAGTTCACCTCCAGACTTTGTTCAGTAAACACTTGTTAAATCAACTCCTGCATTCCGTGTCTCCATTAACACACGGATCTAACAGAACCCTTACCCATTCCCTCTCTCTATGGTCACAATCACTTAACTATTCAACTATGCAGCCCTCACACTCCCTATCACTGTGATGCTATGACAACAACTTACAACACACAGGGAAGCCCCTTTGTCTCCTTCTAAGCATCTATGCTATAGATTCTCTGCACTCACTCCTTCATTCTCACTCAAACTCCACTTGTGTCCCTCATTGCAGGAAAAGAGAGCCCACAATAAGAGGGAAAGAGCCAGGACAGGAGGAGGGCCACCCTCAGTAGCCCAGCTCATCGCCTGGGAGGAGGCGGCCCTGGAAATCACCGGAATCAAGGAGGATTCCCAAGTGGGGGACGAACAGACTGGCGCATCAGAGCAAGCTGGTGACAGAATAGTTTGGCATCTCTCTCATTGACATTGCACGAGTCACTGATAATGATTCTGATGCTCTAACAGATTGACTTTTGATCATCTGCAATATTCAATGTGAATGTAACCTTGGCCTCACATCTCTGACTCTTTCCTTTACTCCCCCACAGGACCATCGGAAGCCCCCGTCCCCACTATCCAGGAGGAACAGCCTGAGCCTCCAGACTCCTCAGAGGAAGCTGCAACCTCTGAGGGCGCAGCGTCAGCAGAATTCAGCGCACCCAGCACCAGCGCAGACACTCATACCTCAGTGGGACCTTCACAAGATAGAGTAGTGTTGTCACCTGGTGTATCACAGCTCACAAGTGAGCGTCAGCAGTGGAGAGTCCTCGTCGGAGGGTGCAGGACTCTCCCAGCTCGGCTCAGCTGCATGTGGACCCTGTGCCTCCGGGTCCATCCAGAAGAAGAGCGGTGCTGGAACTCCAGGAACGGGTGCAGGAGTCTCTGGCAGGTTTTATCTCCAGGGTCGCTGTGAGTGTGGAGCGAATGGAGGAGTCAATCGCGAACATGAGCAGAGCCTTCGGCGCATGAACGCATCACCACAGAAAGGATGGCAATCTCTGAGGCAAGGATGGCTACTGTAGAGGAAAGGATGGCTACGGCCATGGAGGAGCTTAGTCGCCAGGGTGTGGAAAACATGGTAATTGTTCAGAATAGAATGACATCTTGAGCGATGGTCAGCTATTGAGCATACAAACCAGACCTTCATGGAAGTCCTCTGGAGTAGGACTTCCAGTGCAGAAACGGGTCCTCGTGGCCCCCCTGAAGTGCAGCAAGATGCTGTCAAGCCACTTACTAGCTTTGAAGTGGGGCTGACCCATGAGAGGGATGTTTGTGGCAGAGAAGAAGGAAGTGGAGGCTCCTCTCCAAGCACTCACACGACCATGTCGCTGCAGAACTCTTGGTCAGAGCCCCACCAGAGTCCTCACCCAACTAAGATGGGTGTCTCGGCCCCTGCACAGCCGCAGGAGCAGCAGACTGTTGACGAGGCCTCACAGGCTCGCAACCCCAGAGGACGGCCGCCAAAGGCGTCGAGACAGGAGCAGCAACAGAGTGAGCAAGGGGCCTCCACATCTGCTGAAGCCACAGGGGAAGCACCACGTAGGAGCACGCATAAGAGGAAGATAAAGCACAAGTAGTCACTTGGGTGCTGTGATGTTTTATATTGGGACCAGCCATCATTGTATTATAAACAGATTTGATGGCAAACTGTTGAAGTTGTGGCCTGTGTCATTTCGCAAATGGGACTTTCACATTGAGGGCTAAGGGCACCTTGCAATTGTCAGTATGGTGGTCAGAGTGATAGGAATCTGCAGGTTCTTGTCCATTGTCGATGCTCTGGTGAGAAGGTGCGAGACTGTGCAGGCTCACCAAATCTGGCCAAGATGAGTGTCCCTTGCATTCCGAGCAGCAATGTGGTCGTGCGCTGGTGCCTTCTGGCCTGTACATCTTCAGGTGGGTGAGCAGCAACTTGGCACTCCTGTTGATGCTCCTGCTGTTGCTCATGGTTCTGCTGCTGCCGCGGCTGATCTTCATCCGAATCTGATGTCCAGGAGGAAAGGAATTAAATGGTCGCTATGCTTCTGGTATATACCTCAGTTGAGGAAGCGCTCAGTCAAGGTGGCGAGAGGGGTTTCCCAGGAGGTCATACTGGAGATGGGTGTCAGGCTCCAAACTTCTACAACAATGAGTAGGCCTGCTAAAAGTTCCCCCAGACCTGAGACAACAAAGTTCTGCCAGCTGCAAATGATCATCGGTGAAAACTCCTTTGTAATGGTGGCGCTGCAGATGTTAGTAAGCAATCCACTTGTGAGGCCGCTAGGATTACCTGGCGTGTTCCAGAGGAGACGTGAAGCACGGGGAAAATGTCTAAAAATTAGAAAGGCCTCAATGGGATAATAGAGGCAATTAAGTGGTTAAGGGCCTATCTCGCCTCTTGGAGGCGGGATGGAAAGGGGAGTCAGAAATCTCGCATGTGAGAAAATTGCTCGGATGCGGGATGGAGGCGGGATCAGGCCCACCCACCATTTTTTGCAATTTTACCGCCTCACACGCCTCCAAACCCGCCTCCTTGTGCTTGGCAAAATCGAGTCCTTTGTGTCCTCCTCACAGCTTACTTTCCCACCTAGCTTCATATCGTCAGCAAACATTACACTCGGTCCCTTCATCTCAGTCACTAATACAGATTGTAAATAGCTGAGGCCCCAGCACTGATCCTTACGGCCCCACTAATTACACCATGCCATCCCGAAAATGACCCATGTATCCCGACTCTCTGCTTTCTCTCCATTAACCAGTCCTCTATCCATGCTAATATATTAACCCTAATCCCACGAGCCCTAATCTTGTGTAACAACCTTTCGTGTGGCACCTTATCGAATGCTTTTTGAAAATCCTAATATACAAGATCCACTGATTCCCCTTTATCTACCCTGTTAGTTACATTCTCAGAAAACGCTAATAAATTTGTCAAACACGATTTACCTTAAAAAACCATGGTGTGGAGATGCCGGAGTTGGACTGGGGTGGACAAATGTAAGAAGTCACACAACACCAGGTTATAGTCCAACAGCTTTATTTGAACTCCGAAAGCTTGTGACTTCAAATAAAGCTGTTGGACTATAACCTGGTGTTGTGACTTCTTACATTTAAAAAACCATGTTGAATCTGCCGAATCATGTGATGATTTTCTAAGTGTCCTGTTACCACTTCCTTAACAATGGATTCCAGCATTTGCCCGACGACTGATGTCAGGCTAACTGGCCTGTAGTTCCCTGTTTTCTTTCTCGCTCCCTCCTTTCTTGAATCGTGGCGTTACATTTGCTACCTTCCAATCTGCTGGGACCGTTCCTGAATCTAGGGAATTTTGGAAGATCACAACCAATGCATCCACTATCTCTTCAGCCACCTCTTTTAGAACCCTAGGATGTAGGCCGTCAGGTCCAGGGGATTTGTCGGATTTTAGTCCCATTAATTTCTCCAGTAGTTTATCTTTAATTAATTGCTTTAAGTTCCTCGCTCTCGTTATACCCTTGGTTCCCTGCTATTTCCGGAATGTACTTTGTGTCCTCTACAGTGACACATTTTCTCTCTCGTTATCAGTTTCTTGGTCAACATTCGAAGATTTCTGAAACCCTCAGAAATCCTCAGGTTTACTATTTTTAGCACCATTATCAGCCCCTTTTAATCTAATACTGTCCTTACCTTCTTTAGGCAGCCATGGTAGGAATGCATGTTCGGTGAGAATTATGAATTAATTCATAATTACAGAGACACTGGCTCTCACTGGGGTACAGTTCCACAGACACTGGCTCTCACTGGGGTACAGTTCCACAGACACTGACTCTCACTGGGGTACAGTTCCACAGACACTGACTCTCACTGGGGTACAGGTCCCACAGACACTGACTCTCAATGAGGTACAGGTCCCACAGACGCTGACTCTCACTGGGGTACAGCTCCACAGACACTGACTCTCACTGGGGTACAGTTCCACAGATACTGACTCTCACTGGGGTACAGTTCCACAGACACTGACTCTCGCTGGGGTACAGTTCCACAGACACTGACTCTCACTGGGGTACAGTTCCACAGACACTGACGCTAACTGGGGTACGGGTTCCACTGACTCTGACTCTCTCTGGGGTACAGTTCCACAGGTGCCGTGATACCAAGTTTCCGTTCTTCTGATCTGAATATAAACAATGAATATTTGTGAGCTATTTGACTCGTGAGTGCATCGTAAGATGGCCTGATGCTGCTTTGCACGCACTTTTAGCAGGGGTCACTGGGGGGCCTCTGGGAGCCGGGGCCACTGGGGAGCCTCCGGGGGTCAAGGCTCACTGGGAAGCCTCCGGGGGGGGGGGGGGGGGCAGGGGTCACTGGGGGGCCTCCGGGGGGGGCAGGGGTCAGATCTGGCGCCACCCAATCTTGTAGCCGTGGCGGTCGGGGTGTGCTTTTCACGGTGTGTGTTGCTCAGTGAGTCAAACACTGGAGCCTCACGGAATCACCGCAGCTGGACGCCGGTGATTCCGCCAAATGATGCAGTGGGACTGAGGCAAGAGATGGAGCGAGGGTGAGGAGCGATGCAGAAGAGCGATGGAGCGAGGGTGAGGAGCGATGGAGAGATGGTGAGGAGCGAGGGTGCGGAGCGATGGAGAGATTTTGAAGCCGCTCTCATCCGCCTCAGCTGCTGCTTTTGTAGATCAGGAGGGACCCAAACCTGCCAAGAACTCAAAGCCAGAGGACAGATCGAGGCCAATCCTCACAGATCCATCGACACTGCAAAGCAAACTGGCCAAAGCTACAGGAGAAGGCGACCAATCTCAGCCCAGAAACAGAGGAGTCAACATCACTCGCCATTCAATCAGCAACAGCTGGTCAGTCTCATCTCACTCTGGGCGGTCAGTCTGATCTCACTGGACAGTCCGCGGGCGGTCAGTCCGTGGGCAGTCAAGTCTGATCTCACTGTGGTCAGTCCGTGGGCGGTCAAGTCTGATCTCACTGTGGTCAGTTAGTCCGTGGGCGGTCAGTCTGATCTCACTGTGGTCAGTCCGTGGGTGGCCAGTCTGATCTCATTGTGGGCGGTCAGTCCGTGGGCGGTCAGTCTGATCTCACTGTGGTCAGTCTGATCTCACTGTGGACTCAGTCCGTGGGCGGTCAGTCTGATCTCACTGTGGACTCAGTCCGTGGGCGGTCAGTCTGATCTCACTGTGGACTCAGTCCGTGGGCGGTCAGTCTGATCTCACTGTGGACTCAGTCCGTGGGCGGTCACTCTGATCTAACCGGTTTCATACAAACACTAAATCTTGTCGGAATTTGCCACGTTTAACGGCACTAAACATTTGGTTTCTCTGCCGGTCTGATGCGACCGACTCCCCTTCAGGGGGGATCATCCATCGGACGTTTCACTCACTGCCGCTCAGACTGATCTTTTGGTGCTTACTTGAGGTGGTGAAAATCATGGAACTCTGGCGAGGGGAGCAGTGGGAGGTGATAACCACAGTGTGAAATCGTGGAAATCAGCAGTGCCAAGGAAAACCAGAGCATCATGGTCGCTACGTGAGATCCCAGGAATATCGGTCCAACCATTGGTGGCAGCATGTTGGAGAGCTGAGAAAGAGAAAGGAGCAGTGAGTGAGGCTGGGGCAACAATGCAATCCTGTACATCCCTGTCCAAACCGTCTGGCACACCGACACACACACTCACACCGACAAACACACTCACACACACCGACAAACACACTCACACACCAACAGGCACACACCGACAAACACCAGACATTAATTGGTACAAGACGCTCATCATCAATTCTTGCATGTTTATTGTGCCGTTAACAGCGGCCTGGATATCAACGGTGAAATGTAAAGGCAGTTTACTCGGTTTTATGGGCAGGAGCGACTCCAAAAGAATTCTGGGACATAAAATCATCCGAAGGTGCTTCACCGAGCAACAACAAAACCACCAAACTGTCAGGGTTTGTGGAATAGATGGGGGCCATTCCAGGCTGTGCACAGAACTGGGAGAATCTGCTAAACAGAGTGGCGATGGGAATTCAGCGGAAGAGGGAGGGGGGGGGGGGGGAAGAGGGAGGGGGGAAGAGGGAAGAGAGGAGGGGGGAGGAAGGGAGGGGGGAGAAGAGAGGGGGGAGGGGGGGGAAGAGAGGGGGGAGGTGCTGACTGTTTTAAACCAAGGAGCAAAAGTAAATAAATAATCAGAGTAATTAATTAGATCCAAGGGGATAAAATTAAAATTAACTAAGTAGAGGATATGATCATTCAAGGAATCTGAATAGCATTAAATAAAATTCTGGTATATAGATGTAATAAATAGGAGTAAGGGGATACTGAACTAAAAACATATCTAACATGTAGAGAGACTTTGAAGTAAAGTGATGGGACACCCGACACCCGTGGCCTGCGATTCCTGTGCGATGTGGGATCTCCAGAACGCTTCACGTGTCCCGGATCACCACGTGTCCCGGGTCACCGCATGTCCCGGTTCACCGCATGTGCAGGAAGTGCCTCCAGCTGCTCGAACTCGAGCTCAGCAAGTGAAGAAGTCCAATCCGAAACTAGGGTCCTAAATCTAAACAAAGGAAACTATGAAGGTATGAGGAGTGAGTTCGCTATGAGAGATTGGGGAGCTTCATTAAAAGGCATGACAGTGGATAGGCAATGGCTAACATGTAAGGAAAGAATGCATGAATTGCAACAGTTATGCATTCCTTTCTGGCGCAAAAACACAAAAGGAAAAGCGACCCAACCATGGCTAACAAAAGAAATGAAGGATAGTATTAGATCCAAAGAGGAGTCATATAAAGTTGCCAGAAAAAGTAGCAAGCCTGAGGATTGGGAACAGTTTAGAATTCAGCAAAAAGGGACCAAGAGATTGATTAAGAGGGGAAAAATAGAGTATGAGAGTAAACTTTCAAGAAACATAAAAGCGGATTGTAAAAGCTTCTACAAGTATGTATTAAGAAAAAGATTAGTGAAGACAAATGTAGGTTTCTTACAGTCAGGAATGGGAGAATTTCTAATGGTAAACAAGGAAATGGCAGAGCAATTAAACAAATACTTTGGTTCTGTCTTCACGGAAGAGGACACAAATAACTTCCCAGAGATGCTAGGGAACCAAGGGTCTAGTGAGAAGGGGGAATTAAAGGAAATTAGTATTAGTAAAAAAATAGTGCTGGAGAAATTAATGGGACTGGAAGCCGATAAATCCCCAGGGACTGATAATCTGCATCCCAGAGTACTAAAAGAGGTAGCCATGGAAATAGTGGACGCATTGGTTGTCATCTTCCAAAATTCTATAGATTATGGAACAGTTCCTGCAGATTGGAGGGTGGCAAATGTAACCCCACTATTTAAAAAAGGAGGGAGGGAAAACCGGGAACTACAGACCGGTTAGCCTAACATCAGTAGTAGGGAAAATGCGAGAGTCTATTATAAAGGATGTGATAACAGGACACTTAGAAAATATCAACGGGATTAGACAAAGTCAACATGGATTTATAAAAGGAAAATCGTGTTTGACAAACCTACTGGAGTTTTTTGAGGATGTAACTGGTCGAATAGATAAGGGAGAACCAGTGGATGTGGTGTATTTGGATTTTCAGCAGGCCTTTGATAAAGTCCCACATAAGAGGTTAGTGTGCAAAATTAAAGCACATGGGATTGGGGGTAATATACTGGCATGGATTGAAAATTGGTTAACAGACAGGAAACAGAGTTTTTCGGGGTGGCAGGCGGTGACTAGTGGGTTACCGCAGGGATCAGTGCTTGGGCCCCAGCTATTCACAATATATATCAATGATTTGGATGAGGAAACCAAATGTAATATTTCCAAGTTTGCTGACGACACAAAACTAGGTGGGGTTGTGAGGAGGATGCAAAGAGGCTTCCAGGCGATTTAGACAAGTTGAGCGAATGGGCAAATACATGGCAGATGCAGTATAACGTGGATAAATGTGAAGTTATCCACTTTGGTAGAAAAAACAGAAAGATAGAAACATAGAAGATAGGAGCAGGAGTAAGCCATTCGGCCCCTCGAGCCTGCTCCGCCATTCAATGCGATCATGGCTGATCATCCAAATTCAGTACCCGGTCCCTGCTTTCTCCCCATATCCCTTGATCCCCTTAGCCTTATAAGAAATATATCTAACTCCTTCTTGAATATATTTAATGAATTGGCCTCAACTGTCTTCTGTGGTAGAGAATGCCACAGGTTCACCACTCTCTGGGTGAAGAAATTCCTCCTCATCTCAGTCCTAAATGGCTTATCCCTTATCCTTAGACTGTGACCCCTGGTTCTGGACTCCCCTGCCATCGGGAACAGCCTTCCTGCATCTAGTCTGTCTAGTCCTGTTAGAATTTTATAAGTTTCAATGAGATCCCCTCTCATTCTTCTAAACTCCAGCGAATATAAGCCTAATCGACCCAATCTCTCCTCATACGTCAATAGAGTATTATTTAAATGGTGATAGATTGGGAAATGTTGATGTACAAAGGGACCTGGGTGTCCTTGTACACCAGTCACTGAAAGCAAACATGCAGGTGCAGCAAACAGTTAGGAAGGCAAATGGTATGTTGGCCTTCATTGCAAGAGGATTTGAGTACAGGAGCAAGGATGTCTTACTAGTTGTACAGGGCCTTGGTGAGACCACACCTGGAGTACTGTGTGCAGTTTTGGTCTCCTTACCTAAGAGAGGATATACTTGCCATAGAGGGAGTGCAGTGAAGGTTCACCAGACTGATTCCTGGGATGGCAGGACTGTCGTATGAGGAGAGATTGGGTCGACTAGGCCTGTATTCACTAGAGTTTAGAAGAATGAGAGGGGATCTCATTGAAACGCATAAAATTCTGACAGGGCTAGACAGACTGGATGCAGGGAAGATGTTTCCCCTGGCTGGGGGGTCTAGAACGAGGGGTCACAGTCTCAGGATACGGGGTAGGACATTTAGGACTGAGATGAGAAATTTCTTCACTCAGAGGGTGGTGAACCTGTGGAATTCTCTACCAGAGAAGGCTGTGGAGGCCAAGTCACTGAATATAATTAAGGAGATAGATAGATTTCTAGACACGAAAGGCATTAAGGGGTATGGGGGGAGAGTGGGAATATGGTAGTGAGATAGAGGATCAGCCATGATCATATGAATGGCGGAGCAGGCTGGAAGGGCTGAATGGCCTACTCCTATTTTTCTATGTTTTCTATGTGAAGGTACTCCCACAGGGCTGTTAGGGAGGGAGTTCCAGGATTTTGACCCAGCGACGATAAAGAACGGCGATATATTTCCAAGTCAGGATGGTGTGTGACGTGGAGGAGAACTTGGAGGTGGTGGTGTTCCCATTCACCTGCTGCCCTTGTCCTTCTAGGTGGTAGAGGTCGTGGGTTTGCGAGGTGTTGAAGAAGCCTTGGCGAGTTGCTGCAGTGCATCTTGTAGATGGTGCACACTGCAGCCATGGTGTGCCGGTGGTGGAGGGAGTGAATGTTTAAGAGCATAAGAAATAAGAGCAGGAGGAGGCCATATGACCCCTCGAGCCTGCTCCGCCATTCAATAAGATCATCGACCTCAACACTTTCCCGCCCGATCTCCACATCCCTCGATTCCCCATTAGTCCAAAAATCTATCGATCTCAGCCTTGAATATACTCAACAACTGAGCCTCCACTACCATCTGGGGTAGAGAATTCCAAAGATTCATAACCCTCTGAGTGAAGAAATTCCTCCTCATCTCAGTCTTAAATGGCCGACCCCTTATCCTGAGACTATGCCCCCTAGTTCTAGACACTCCAGCCAGGGGAAACAACCTCTCAGCATCTACCCTGTCCATCCCCTTCAGAATCTTATGTTTCAATGAGATCACCTCTCATTCTTCTAAACTCCAGAGAGTATCGGCCCATTCTACACAATCTCTCCTCATAGGACAACCCTCTCATCTCAGGAATCAATCTAGTGAACCTTCGTTGCACCGCCTCCAAGACAAGTATATCCTTCCTCAGATAAGGAGACCAAAACTGTGCCCAGTACTCCAGGTGTGGTCTCACCAAGGCCCTGTACAATTGTAGCAAGACTTCCTTACTCCTATACTCCAACCCCCTTGCAATAAAGGCCAACACGCCATTTGCCTTCCTTATTGCTTGCTGTACCTGCACGCTAGCTTTCTGTGTTCCTTGCATGAGGACACCCAAATCTCTCTGAACACCAACATTTGAAAGTTTCTCACCATTTAAAAAATATTCTGTTTTTCTATTCTTCCTACCAAAGTGAATAACCTCACATTTCCCCACATTATGCTCCATCTGCCACCTTACTGCCCACTCACTCAGTCTATCTATATCCCTTTGCAGACCCTGTGTTCTCCTCACCGCTTACTGTCCCACCTAGCTTTGTATCATCAGCAAACTTGGATACATTACACTCGGTCCCTTCATCTAGGTCATTAATATAGATTGTAAATAGCTGAGGCCCCAATACTGATCCTTGCGGCACCTCACTAGTTACAGCCTGCCAATCTGAAAAAGATCCGTTTATCCCTACTCTCTGTTTTCTGTCCGTTAACCAAACATTGAAGATAGGAGCAGGAGTAGGCCATTTGGCCCTTCGAGCCTGCTCCGCCATTCAATGCGATCATGGCTGATCATCCAATTTCAGTACCCGGTCCCTACTTTCTCCCCATACCCCTGGATCCCTTTAGCCTTAAGAAATATATCCAACTCCTTCTTGAATATATTTAATGAATTGGCTTCTACTGCCTTCTGTGGTAGAGAATTCCACAGGTTCACCACTCTCTGGGTGAAGAAATTCCTCCTCATTTCTGTCCTAAATGGCCTACCCCTTATCCTTAGACTGTGACCCCTGGTTCTGGACTCCCTGACCATCGGGAACATCCTTCCTGCATCTAGTCTGTCCAATCCTGTCAGAATTTTGTAAGTTTCAATGAGATCCCCTCTCATTCTTCTAAACTCCAGCGAGTATGAGCCCAATCGTCCCAATCTCTCCTCATACATCATTCCTGCCATCCCAGGTATCAGCCTGGTGAATCTTCGCTGCACTCCTTCCATGGCAAGAACATCCTTCCTCAGATAAGGCGACCAAAACTGCACACAATACTCAAGATGTGGTCTCACCAAGGCCCTGTACAACTGCAGCAAGACATCCTTGCTCCTGTACTCGAACCCTCTCGCTACGAAGGCCAACATACCATTTGCCTTCTTAACCACCTGCTGCACCTGCATGCTTACCTTCAGCGACTGGTGCACAAGGACACCCATGTCTCGTTGCACTTCCTCTTCTCCCAATCTATTGCCATTCAGATAATCTGCCTTCCTGTTTTTGCCACCAAAGTGGATAACCTCACATTTATCCATGTTATATTGCATCTGCCATGCTTTTGCCCAATCACCCAACCTGTCCAAATCATCCTGGAGTTTCTCGGCATCCTCCTCACAGCACACACGTCCACCCAGCTTTGTGTCGTCTGCAAATTTGGAGATATTACACCTAGTTCCCTTGTCTAGATCATTAACATATATTGTGAATAGCTGGGGCCCAAGGACCGATCCCTACGGTACCCCACTAGTCACTGCCTGCCACTCGGAAAAAGACCCATTTATTCCAACTCTTTGCTTTCTGTCTGCCAACCAGTTCTCTATCCAAGTCAATACCTTGCCCCCAATCCCATGTGCCTTAACTTTACACGCTAATCTCTTATGCAGGACCTTATCAAAAGCCTTCTGAAAGTCCAAATACACCACATCCACTGGTTCTCCCAGTTACATCCTCAAAAAATTCCAGTAGATTAGTCAAGCATGATTTACCTTTTGTAAATCCATGTTGACTTTGTCCGATCCTGTCACTGTTTTCCAAGTGCTCTGCTATTACATCTTTTATAATGGACTCTAGCATTTTCCCCACTACCGATGTCAGGCTTACCGGACTGTAATTCCCCGTTTTCTCTCTATCACCTTTTTTGAATAGTTGAACCTATCCTCTATCCATGCTACTATATTACCCACAATCCCATGAGCCCTAATCTTGTGTAATAATCTTTTATATGGCACCTTATCGAATGCCTTTTGGAAATCCAAATATACTACATCCACTGGTTCCCCTTTATCTACCCTGCTAGTTACATCCTCAAAAACACTAATAAATTTGTCAAACACTATTTCCCTTTCATAACATGATTAGGCAGAGTCAACATGATTTTATGATTTTCTAAGTGCCCTGATACCACTTCCTTAACAATGGATTCCAGCATTTTCCCAACGACTGATGTCGGGCTAACTGGCCTGTAGTTCCTTGTTTTTTCTCTCCCTCCTTTCTTGAATAGCGGTATTACATTTGCGACCTTCCAATCCGCTGGGACCATTCTAGAATCTAGGGAATTTTGGAAGATCAAAACCAATGCATCCACTATCTCTTCAGCCACCTCTTTTAGAACCCTAGGATGTAGGCCGTCAGGTCCAGGGGATTTGTCGGCTTTTAGTCCCATTAGTTTCTCTAGTACTTTTTCTCTATTTATATTAATTATGTTAAGTTCCTCACCCTCATTAGACCCTTGGTTCCCCACCATTTTTGGTATGCTTTTTGTGTCTTCTATTGTGAAGACAGATATAAAATATTTGTTTAACGTTTCTGTCATTTCCTTATTCCCATAATAATTTCTCCTCTCTCAGCCTCTAAGGGACCAATGTTTACTTTTGCTACTCTTTTCCTTTTTACATACTTGTAGAAACTCTTACAATCTGATTTTATATTTCTTGCTAGTTTCCTCTCATTCTATTTTTTCCCTTTTGATCAATTTTTTGGTTATCCTTTGCTGGTTTCTGAAACTCTCCCAATGCTCAGGGTTATTATTATTCTTCGCAACATTATAAGCTTCTTCTTTCAATTTAATGCTATCCTTAACTTCTTTAGTTCGCCACGGTTGGATCACTTTTCCCGTGGCGTTTTTGTTTCTCAACGGAATATATTTTTGTTGAGAATTATTAAATATTTCTTTAAATGCTAGCCACTGCTTATCTACCGCCATACCTATTAATCTATTTTTCCAATCTGCCTTAGCCAACTCGCCCATCATACCTATGTAATTGGCTTTATTTAAGTTTAAGACTCTAGTTTCGGACTTAGGCAAGTCACTCTAAAAATTAATGTAAAATTCTATCATATTATGATCACTCTGCCCCAGAGGATAATTACTATGAGATTGCTAATTAACCCTGTCTCATTACACAATACATGATCTAAAATAGCCTGTTCCCTGGTTCGTTCCATGACATATTGTTCTAGGAAACTGTCCCGAATGCATTCCATGAACTCGTCCTCCAGACTACCTTTGCCAATTTGATTTGTCCAGTCTATATGAAGATTAAAGTCCCCCAAGATTATTGCATTACCTTTGTTGCAAGCTCCTACTATTTCTTGATTAATATTCTTTCCAATGGTATAGCTACTGTTCGGTGGCCTATATACTACTACTACCAATGTTTTCTGCTCCTTGTTATTTCTTATCTCCACCCATACTGATTCTACTTCCTGATATTCCGAGCCGAGATACTTTCTCGCTACTGTCCTTATATCATCCTTTATTATCAGGGCTACTCCCCTTCCTTTTCCATTCTGCCTGTCTTTTCGAAACATCAAGTACCCTGGAACATTTAGTTTCCAAGTTCACCAAGTTTAAGGTGGTGGATGGGGTGCCAATCAAGCAGGCTGCTTTGTCCTGGATGGTGGTGAGCTTATTCAGTGTTGTTGGAGCTGCACTCATCCAGGCAAGTGGAGAGTATTCCATCACACTCCTGACTTGTGCTTGGTAGATGGTGGAAAAGCTTTGGGGAGTCGGGAAGTGAGACACTCGCCGCAGAATACCCAGCCTCTGACCTGCTCTTGTTGCCACAGTATTTATTGGGCTGGTCCAGTTAAGTTTCTGGTCAATGGTGACCCCCAGGATGTTGATGTTGGGGTTTTGGTGATGGTAATGCCGTTGAATGTCGAGGGACGGTGGTTAGAAGCTCTCTTATTTAAGATAGTCATTGCCTGGCACTTGTGTGGCGCGTATGTTACTTGCCACTTATCAGCCCAAACCTGAATGTCATCCAGGTCTTGCTGCATGCGGGAATGGACTGCTTCATTATCTGAGGAGTTGCGAATGGCACTGAACACTATGCAACCATCAGCAAACATCCCCACTTCTGACCTGATGAAGCAGCTGAAGATGGTTGGGCCTAGGACACTGCCCTGCGGAGCTCCTGCAGTGATGTCCTGGGGCTGAGATGATTGGCCTCCAACAACCACAACTATCTTCCTTTGTGCTAGGTATGACTCCAGCCAGTGGAGAGTCTTTGCTCTGATACCAATTTTACTGGGGCTCCTTGATGCCACACTCGGCCAAATGCTGTCTTGATGTCAAGGGCAGTCACTCTCACCTCACCTCTGGAATTCGGCTCTTTTGTCCATGTTTGGACCAAGGCTGTAATGAGGTCTGGAGCCAAGTGGCAGGACCCAAACTGAGCATCGGTGAGCAGATTATTGGTAAGTGCCGCTTCACCTTCCATCACTTTGCTGATGATTGAGAGTAGAATGATGGGGTGGTAATTGGCCGGATTGGATTTGTCATGCTTTTTGTGGACAGGACATACCTGGACAATTTTCCACATTGTCAGGTAGATGCCAGTGTAGTAGCTGTACTGGAACAGCTTGGCTAGAGGCGCAGCTAGTCCTGGAGCACAAGTCTTCAGCCGGGATGTTGTCGGGGCCCATAGCCTTTGCTGTATCCAGTGTGCTCAACCATTTCTTGACATCACGTGGAGTGAATCGAATGAATGGATAATGGGGGATTTCAATTCTTCTAATATAGACTGGGATAGTAACAGTGTAAAGGACAAAGAGGGGGAGGAATTCTTGATCAGTCTATTTCTAGCCCAACGAGGAAGGAAGCAGTGCTGGATCTAGTTCTGGGAAATGATGTGGGGCAAGTGGAGCATGTTTCAGTGGGAGAGCATCTGGGGAATAGTGATCATAAAATCATTAGGTTTAGAATAGTTATGGAAAAAGACATGCATAAAATTACTTAACTGGAGGAGGGCTAACTTCAGTGAGTTGAAGAGAGATCTGGCCCAGGTGGATTGGAATCAAAAATTGGTAGGGAAAACAGTAATTGAGCAATGGGAGGCCTTCAAAGAGGAGATAATTTGGGTACAGAATAGACACATTCCCATGAGGGGTACAGGAAGGGCATCTAAAGTTAGAGCTCCCTGGATGACAAAAGATATAGAGATTAAAATGAAACAGCAAAAGGAGGCTTATGACAAATGTAAGGTTCATAATACAGTAGAGAACCAAGCTGAATATAGAAAGTACAGAGGAGGTCTAAAAAAGGGAACAACAGGGGCAAAGAGAGAGTATGAGAATAGATTAGTGACTAACATACAGTAAAAGGGAACCCAAAAGTCTTTTATAAACATATAAATAGTAAAAGGGTAGTCAAAGGAAGGGTGGGGCTGATTAGGGACGAAAAAGGAGATCTTCTTGTGGAGGCAGAGGGTGTGTCTGAGGCACTAAATGAGGACTTTGCATCATCTTCACTAGAGGAGAGGATGCTGCCAATGTAGCAGTAAAGGAGGAGGCAGTAACGATATTGGACAGGATACAAATAGATAAAGAGGATGTTCGTAAAAGGTTGGCAGTCCTCAAAGTATAAAAGTCCCCCGGTCGGGATGGGGTACATCCTAGGTTACTGAGGGAAGTAAGGGTGGACATTGCGGAGGCTCTGGCCACTCTCTTCCAATCCTCCTCAGATATGGGAGTGGTGCCAGAGGACTGGAGAATGGCAAATGTTACACCCCTGTTTAAAAAAGGGGAGAGGGATAAACCCGGCAACTACAGGCCAGTCAGCCTAACGTCGGTGGTGGGGAAACTTTTAGAGACAATAATCCGGGA
Source organism: Somniosus microcephalus (assembly GCF_052327205.1). Lineage (NCBI taxonomy): Eukaryota > Metazoa > Chordata > Chondrichthyes > Squaliformes > Somniosidae > Somniosus > Somniosus microcephalus. The sequence goes on from NC_140994.1 coordinate 273,062,962, forward strand.
CAAAATTAATTGTCACTTAGTAAAGTATGGACTAATAAATGAAAGTCAACATGGATTTGTTAAAGGCAAATCATGTTTGACTAACTTGATCGAGTCCTTTGATGAAGTAACGGCGAGGGTTGATGAGGGCAGTGCAGTTGTTGTGTATATGGACTTTCAAAAGGCATTTTATAAAGTGCCACATAATAGGCTTGTAAACAAAACTGAAGCCCACAGGGTTAAAGGGACAGTGCCAGCATGGGTACAAAATAGGCTAAAGGACAGAGAGGAGTGTTGAACGGTTGTTTTTCAGACTGGAGGGAAGTCTACAGTGATGTTCCCCGGGGTCGGTATTAGGATCACTGCTCCTTTTGATTTATATTAATGAACTGCACTTGGGTACACAGGGCACAAGTTCAAAATTTGCAGGTGACACGAAACTCAGAAATGCAGCAAACAATGAGGAGGATAGTGATAGACTTCAGGAGGACACAGACAGACTAGTGAAATGGGCAGACACATGGCAGATGGAATTTAACGCAGAGAAGTGTGAAGTGATACATTTGGTAGGAAGAGTGAGGAGAGGTGGTATCGACTAAATGGTGCAATTTTAAAGGAGGTACAGGAACAGAGACACCTGCGGGTGTATGTGCACAAATCTTTGAAGGTGACAGGACAAGTTGAGAAGGTTGTTTTTAAAAAGGCATACGGGATCCTTGGCTTTATTAATAGTGGCTGAGTACAGAAGCAAGGCAGTTATGCTAAACATTGATAAAACACTGGGTTAGGCCCCAGCTGGAGTATTGTGTCCAATTCTGGGCACCGCACTTTAGGAAGGATGTCGAGACCTTGGAGAGGGTGCAGAGGAGATTTACTAGAATGTTACAGGGATGAGGGACTTCAGTTGCCGAGAAACTCCAGTATGATTTGGACAGGTTGGGTGATTGGGCAGAAGCATGGCAGATGCTGTATAATGTGGATAAATGCGAGGTTATCCACTTTGGTGGCAAAAACAGGAAGGCAGATTATTATCTGAATGGCAGTAGATTGGGAGAAGGGGAAGTGCAACGAGACCTGGGTGTCCTTGTGCACCAGTCGCTGAAGGTAAGCATGCAGGTGCAGCATGCGGTTAAGAAGGCAAATGGTATGTTGGCCTTCGTAGCGAGAGGGTTTGAGTACAAGAACAAGGATGTCTTGCTGCAGTTGTACAGGGCCTTGGTGAGACCACATCTTGAGTATTGTGTGCAGTTTTGGTCGCCTTATCTGAGGAAGGATGTTCTTGCCATGGAAGGAGTTCAGCGAAGATTCACCAGACTGATACCTGGGATGGCAGGAATGGCGTATGAGGAGAGATTGGGTCGATTGGGCTTGTACTCGCTGGAGTTTAGAAGAATGAGAGGGGATCTCATTGAAACTTATAAAATTCTAACAGGACTGGACAGACTGGATGCAGGAAGGATGTTCCTGATGGCTGGGGAGTCCAGAACCAGGGGTCACAGTCTAAGGATAAGGGGTAAGCCATTTAGGACAGAGATGAGGAGGAATTTCTTCACCCAGAGAGTGGTGAACCTGTGGAATTCTCTACCACAGAAGGCAGTGGAGGCCAATTCATTAAATATATTCAAGAAGGAGTTGTATATACTTAAGACTAAAGGGATCAAGGGATATGGGGAGAAGGCAGGGACAGGGTACTGAATTTGGATGATCAGCCATGATCTCATTGAATGGCGGAGCAGGCTCGAGGGGCCGAATGGCCTACTCCTGCTCCTATCTTCTATGTTACGTGGATAGACTGGAGAAGCTTAGGTTGTTCTCCTTGGAGCAGAGAAGGTTAAGAGGAGATTTGATAGAGGTGTTCAAAATCATGAAGGGTTTAGATAGAGTAAATAAAGAGAAACTGTTTCCAGTGGCTGAAGGGTCGATAACCAGAGGGCACAGATTTAAGGTGATTGACAAAAGAGCCAGAGACGACAGGAGGAAAAAAAAATTTACGCAGCGAATGGTTAGGATTTGGAATGCACTGCCTGATAGGGCGGTGGAAACAGATTCAATCGTCATCTTCAAAAGGGAATTGGATAAATACTTGAGGGAGAAAAAACTGCAGGAATATGGGGAAAGAGCGGGAGAGTGGGACTAGCTGGATTACTCGTCAAAAGAGCCGGCGCAGACTCGATGGGCCGAATGGCCTCCTTCTGTGCTGCACTATTCGATGATTCTATGATTCAGACTCTTATTTTCCAAGGAGTATGTGGCCTCCTTATTCTTCCCACTAATATGCATCACCTCACAAGTATTTATACTGAAGTTCATTTGCTGATTACACGCCTATTCTGCAAGTTTATTAATGTCTTCCTGTATTTTGTCACAGTCCTCTGTAATAACTCCACCACCCAATTTGGTATCATCCGCAAATTTTTAAATTGTACTTCCGATTCCGAAGTCCAAATCATTTATGTCAATGGTGAACAAGCGGTCCCAGCACGGATCCCTGTGGAACACCACTTCCCAGCTTCTGCCATGAACAGTACTTATCTACACTGTTCAGTCACAAACATCTCTTACCGCGTGCTCGATGGGATGTGCGTACAGGGACACGATGCCGATTGGAGCTGTCCATTCATGGTGCTTCTTGTGAATGTGTTTGTAAAGTATTGGATGATGGAAAAGTCTGGAGAGAATGAATATTGAAATATTATCACAGGCAACAGAAAAATGGCATTAAACCCAACAAATCCTTCCCTGTTTTCATCGACCACCACCTACCCACCTTCTCCCCATATCCCCAACCCCACCTACCCACCTTCTCCCCATATCCCCAACCCCACCTCTACCCACCTTCTCCCCATATCCCCAACCCCACCCACCTTCTCCCCATATCCCCAACCCCACCTACCCACCTTCTCCCCATATCCTCAACCCCACCCACCTTCTCCCCATATCCTCAACCCCACCTTCTCCCCATATCCCTCAACCCCACCCACCCACCTTCTCCCCATATCCCCAACCCCACCTTCTCCCCATATCCCCAACCCCACCTACCCACCTTCTCCCCATATCCTCAACCCCACCTACCCACCTTCTCCCCATATCCTCAACCCCACCCACCCACCTTCTCCCCATATCCCCAACCCCACCTACCCATCTTCTCCCCATATCCCCAACCCCACCTACCCCCCATATCCCTCAACCCCACCCACCCACCTTCTCCCCATATCCCCAACCCCACCTTCTCCCCATATCCCCAACCCCACCTACCCACCTTCTCCCCATATCCTCAACCCCACCCACCCACCTTCTCCCCAACCCCACCTACCCATCTTCTCCCTATATCCCCAACCCCACCTACCCCCCATATCCCTCAACCCCACCCACCCACCTTCTCCCCATATCCCCAACCCCACCTACCCACCTTCTCCCCATATCCTTCAACCCCACCCACCCACCTTCTCCCCATATCCCCAACCCCACCCACCCATCTTCTCCCCATATCCTCAACCCCACCTTCTCCCCATATCCCTCAACCCCACCCACCCACCTTCTCCCCATATCCCCAACCCCACCTTCTCCCCATATCCTCAACCCCACCCACCCACCTTCTCCCCATATCCCCAACCCCACCTACCCATCTTCTCCCCATATCCCCAACCCCACCTACCCCCCATATCCCTCAACCCCACCCACCCACCTTCTCCCCATATCCCCAACCCCACCTACCCACCTTCTCCCCATATCCTCAACCCCACCTACCCACCTTCTCCCCATATCCCCAACCCCACCTACCCACCTTCTCCCCATATCCCCAACCCCACCTACCCACCTTCTCCCCATATCCTCAACCCCACCTACCCACCTTCTCCCCATATCCTCAAACCCACCCACCCACCTTCCCCCATATCCTCAACCCCACCCACCTTCTCCCCATATCCTCAACCCCACCTTCTCCCCATATCCCTCAACCCCACCCACCCACCTTCTCCCCATATCCCCAACCCCACCTACCCACCTTCTCCCCATATCCTCAACCCCACCTACCCACCTTCTCCCCATATCCCCAACCCCACCTACCCACCTTCTCCCCATATCCTCAACCCCACCCACCTTCTCCCCATATCCTCAACCCCACCTTCTCCCCATATCCCTCAACCCCACCCACCCACCTTCTCCCCATATCCCCAACCCCACCTTCTCCCCATATCCCCAACCCCACCTACCCACCTTCTCCCCATATCCTCAACCCCACCTACCCACCTTCTCCCCATATCCTCAACCCCACCCACCCACCTTCTCCCCATATCCCCAACCCCACCTACCCATCTTCTCCCCATATCCCCAACCCCACCTACCCCCCATATCCCTCAACCCCACCCACCCACCTTCTCCCCATATCCCCAACCCCACCTTCTCCCCATATCCCCAACCCCACCTACCCACCTTCTCCCCATATCCTCAACCCCACCCACCCACCTTCTCCCCATATCCCCAACCCCACCTACCCCCCATATCCCTCAACCCCACCCACCCACCTTCTCCCCATATCCCCAACCCCACCTTCTCCCCATATCCCCAACCCCACCTACCCACCTTCTCCCCATATCCTCAACCCCACCCACCCACCTTCTCCCCAACCCCACCTACCCATCTTCTCCCCATATCCCCAACCCCACCTACCCCCCATATCCCTCAACCCCACCCACCCACCTTCTCCCCATATCCCCAACCCCACCTACCCACCTTCTCCCCATATCCTTCAACCCCACCCACCCACCTTCTCCCCATATCCCCAACCCCACCCACCCATCTTCTCCCCATATCCTCAACCCCACCTTCTCCCCATATCCCTCAACCCCACCCACCCACCTTCTCCCCATATCCCCAACCCCACCTTCTCCCCATATCCTCAACCCCACCCACCCACCTTCTCCCCATATCCCCAACCCCACCTACCCATCTTCTCCCCATATCCCCAACCCCACCTACCCCCCATATCCCTCAACCCCACCCACCCACCTTCTCCCCATATCCCCAACCCCACCTACCCACCTTCTCCCCATATCCTCAACCCCACCTACCCACCTTCTCCCCATATCCCCAACCCCACCTACCCACCTTCTCCCCATATCCCCAACCCCACCTACCCACCTTCTCCCCATATCCTCAACCCCACCTACCCACCTTCTCCCCATATCCTCAAACCCACCCACCCACCTTCCCCCATATCCTCAACCCCACCTACCCACCTTCTCCCCATATCCTCAACTCCACCTACCCACCTTCTCCCCATATCCCCAACCCCACTTACCCACCTTCTCCCCATATCCTCAACCCCACCTACCCACCTTCTCCCCATATCCCCAACCCCACCCACCCACCTTCCCCCATATCCCTCAACCCCACCTACCCACCCCCTCACGATAATCCTCAACCCCACCTTTACAAAAGATTACACCAAATATACGGCACAGAAACAGGCCCAACCAGTCCATGCCGGCGTTTATGCTCCACTCGAGCCTCCTCCCGTCTTTCCTCATCTAACTATCAGCATAACCCTCTATTCCCTTCTCCCTCATGTGCTTGTCTAGCCTCCCCTTAAATACATCGATACTATTCGCTTCAACCACTCCCTGTGGGAGCGAGTTCCACATTCTCACCACTCTCTGGGTAAAGAAGTTTCTTCTGAATTCCCCATTGGATTTCTTGGTGACTATCTTATATTGATGGCCTCTAGTTATGCTCTTCCCCACAAGTGGAAACATTCTCTCTGTATCCACTCCATCAAAACGTTTCATAATCTTAAAGACCTCTATTAGGTCACCCCTCAGCCTTCTTTTTTCAAGAGGAGACCCAGCCTGTTCATCCTTTCCTGATATGTATACCCTCGCATTTCTGGTATCATCCTTGTAAATCTTCTCTGCATCCTCTCCAGTGCCTCTATATCCTTTATATAATATGGCGACCAGAACTGTACGCAGTACTCTAAGTGTGGTCTAACCAAGGTTCGATACAGGTTTAGCATAACTTCCCTACTTTTCAATTCTATCCCTCTAGAAATAAACCCTAGTGCTTGGTTTGCTTTTTTTATGGCCTTGTTAACCTGTGTTGCAACTTTTAGTGACTTGTGTATTTGTACTCCGAGATCCCTTTGTTCCTCTACCCCACCCAGACTCTCACCCTCCAAGTGATAAGTGACCTCCCTATTCTTCCTACCAAAATGTAATCCCTCACATTTATCTGTGTTGAACTTCATTTGCCAATTATATGCCCATTCTGCAAGTTTATTAATGTCCTCCTGTAAGCAGTCCTCCTCAGTATTGACTAATCCCCCAATTTGGTGTCATCTGCACATTTAGAAATTGTATTTTTGATTCCAAAGTCTAAATGGTTAATGTAAATTGTGAACAGCAGTGGTCCCAGCACTGATCCTTGTGGAACACCACTACCCACCTTCTGCCACTGGGAATAGCTACCCTTTACTCCCACTCTCTGCCTTCAGTCCTGAAGCCAGCCAGCAATCCATTCTGCTACTTGTCCCCTGACTCCACATGTTCTGACCTTGTTCATCAGTCTATTATGGGATGCCTTATCAAAGGCCTTTTGAAAATCTAGATAAATTACATCTACTGCATTACCCTTGTCTACTCTCTGTTACCTCTTCAAAAAATTCAATAAGGTTGGTCGAGCAAGACTTTCGCTTTTGAAATCCATGTTGATTATTCATTTTTATATTTTTGGTTTCTAGATGTTCTTCTATTTTCTCCTTTAGTAGGGATTGCATTATTTTTCCTACCACCAATGTTAAACTGACTGGTCTATAATTCCCTGAACATGTTCTATCCCCCTTCTTAAATATCGGTATTACTTTAGCTATCCGCCAGTCCTCCAGCACTACACCTTTTTCTAATGAATTATTAAGTATGTGCAGTAATGCCTCTGCTATCTCTTCGCTAGATTATTTTAAAATGCGTGGATGCAATCCATCCGGACCAGGGGTTTTATCCTCTTTGGGTTTGATTAAGTTATTTAATATATCCCCATTTTTTATTTTAAATGATATTGGGACAGGTGACCAAAAGCTTGGACAAAGAGTTTTAAGAAGCATCTTGAAGGAGGAGAGAGAGGCACAGAGGTTTAGGGAGGGAATTCCAGAGCTCAGGGCCCAGACAGCTGAAGGCACGGCCGCCAATGGTGGAGAGATGGAAATCGGGGGATGCACAAGAGGCCAGAATTGGAGGAGCGCAGAGATCTTGGGGGGGGTTGTAGGGCTGGAGGAGGTTACAGAGATAGGGAGGGGGTGAGGAGGCCATTGAGGGATTTGAAAGCAAGGTTGAGAATTTTATTTTAGATCGGGTTGTGGCCGGACCGGGAGCCAATGTAGGTCAGTGAACACGGGGTGATGGGTGAACGGGACTTGGTGCGAGTTAGGACACGGGGCAGTGAGCACAGGGGAGTGATGGGTGAATGGGACTGGGTGCGAGTTAGGACACGGGGCAGTGAGCACGGGGGAAGTGATGGGTGAACGGGACTGGGTGTGAGTTAGGACACGGGGCAGTGAGCACAGGGGGTGATGGGTGCACGGGACTGGGTGCGAGGTAGGACACGGGACAGTGAGCACAAGGGGTGATGGGTGAACGGGACTGGGTGCGAGTTAGGACACGGGCAGCGAGCACGGGGTGATGGGTGCACGGGACTGGGTGCGAGTTAGGACACGGGGTGATGGGTGAGCGGGACTGGGTGTGAGTTAGGACACGGGCAGCGAGCACAGGGGGTGATGGGTGAGCGGGACTTGGTGCGAGTTAGGACACGGGCAGCGAGCACGGGGTGATGGGTGAGCGGGACTGGGTGCGAGTTACGACACAGGGCAGTGAGCACAGGGGGTGATGGGTGAGCGGGACTTGGTGCGAGTTAGGACACGGGCAGCGAGTACGGGGTGATGGGTGAGCGGGACTGGGTGCGAGTTAGGACACGGGCAGCGAGCACAGGGGGTGATGGGTGAGCGGGACTGGGTGCGAGTTAGGACACGGGCAGCGAGCACGGGGTGATGGGTAAGCGAGACTGGGTGCGAGTTAGGACACGGGCAGTGAACACGGGCTGATGGGTGAGCGGGACTTGGTGCGAGTTAGGACGCGGGGCAGTGAGCACGGGGTGATGGGTGAGCGGGACTAGGTGTGAGTTAGGACACGGGGCAGTGAGCACAGGGGGTGATGGGTGAACGGGACTGGGTGCGAGTTAGGACACGGGGCAGTGAGCACAGGGGGTGATGGGTGAACGGGACTGGGTGTGAGTTAGGACACGGGGCAGTGAGCACAGGGGGTGATGGGTGAACGGGACTGGGTGCGAGTTAGGACACGGGGCAGTGAGCACAGGGGGTGATGGGTGAACGGGACTGGGTGCGAGTTAGGACACGGGGCAGTGAGCACAGGGGGTGATGGGTGAACGGGACTGGGAGTGAGTTAGGACACGGGGCAGTGAGCACAGTGGGTGATGGGTGAACGGGACTGGGAGTGAGTTAGGACACGGGCAGCAAGCACGGTGCGATGGGTGAACGGGACTGGGTGTGAGTTAGGACACGGGGCAGTGAGCACGGGGTGATGGGTGAACGGGACTGGGAATGAGTTAGGACACGGGGCAGTGAGCACAGTGGGTGATGGGTGAACGGGACTGGGAGTGAGTTAGGACACGGGGCAGTGAGCACAGGGGGTGATGGGTGAACGGGACTGGGTGTGAGTTAGGACACGGGGCAGTGAGCACAGGGGGTGATGGGTGAGCTGGACTGGGTGTGAATTAGGACACGGGGCAGTGAGCACAGGGGGTGATGGGTGAACAGGACTGGGAGTGAGTTAGGACACGGGGCAGTGAGCACAGGGGGTGATGGGTGAACGGGACTGGGTGTGAGTTAGGACACGGGGCAGTGAGCACAGGGGGTGATGGGTGAACGGGACTGGGTGTGAGTTAGGACACGGGGCAGTGAGCACAGGGGGTGATGGGTGAGCGGGACTGGGTGTGAATTAGGACACGGGGCAGTGAGCACAGGGGGTGATGGGTGAACGGGACTGGGAGTGAGTTAGGACACGGGGCAGTGAGCACAGCGGGTGATGGGTAAGCGGGACTGGATGCGAGTTACGACACGGGGCAGTGAGCACAGGGGGTGATGGGTGAGCGGGACTTGGTGCGAGTTAGGACACGGGCAGCGAGTACGGGGTGATGGGTGAGCGGGACTGGGTGCGAGTTAGGACACGGGCAGCGAGCACAGGGGGTGATGGGTGAGCGGGACTGGGTGCGAGTTAGGACACGGGCAGCGAGCACGGGCTGATGGGTGAGCGGGACTTGGTGCGAGTTAGGACGCGGGGCAGTGAGCACGGGGTGATGGGTGAGCGGGACTAGGTGAGAGTTAGGACACGGGGCAGTGAGCACAGGGGGTGATGGGTGAACGGGACTGGGTGCGAGTTAGGACACGGGGCAGTGAGCACAGGGGGTGATGGGTGAACGGGACGGGGAGTGAGTTAGGACACGGGGCAGTGAGCACAGCGGGTGATGGGTGAACGGGACTGGGTGTGAGTTAGGACACGGGGCAGTGAGCACAGGGGGTGATGGGTGAGCGGGACTGGGTGTGAATTAGGACACGGGGCACGGGGTGATGGGTGAACAGGACTGGGAGTGAGTTAGGACACGGGGCAGTGAGCACAGGGGGTGATGGGTGAACGGGACTGGGTGTGAGTTAGGACACGGGGCAGTGAGCACAGGGGGTGATGGGTGAACGGGACTGGGTGTGAATTAGGACACGGGGCAGTGAGCACAGGGGGTGATGGGTGAGCGGGACTGGGTGTGAATTAGGACACGGGGCAGTGAGCACAGGGGGTGATGGGTGAACGGGACTGGGAGTGAGTTAGGACACGGGGCAGTGAGCACAGGGGGTGATGGGTGAACGGGACTGGGTGTGAGTTAGGACACGGGGCAGTGAGCACAGGGGGTGATGGGTGAACGGGACTGGGAGTGAGTTAGGACACGGGGCAGTGAGCACAGGGGGTGATGGGTGAACGGGACTGGGTGTGAGTTCGGACACGGGGCAGTGAGCACAGGGGGTGATGGGTGAACGGGACTGGGAGTGAGTTAGGACACGGGGCAGTGAGCACAGCGGGTGATGGGTGAACGGGACTGGGTGTGAGTTAGGACACGGGGCAGTGAGCACAGGGGGTGATGGGTGAGCGGGACTGGGAGTGAGTTAGGACACGGGGCAGTGAGCACAGGGGGTGATGGGTGAACGGGACTGGGAGTGAGTTAGGACACGGGGCAGTGAGCACAGTGGGTGATGGGTGAACGGGACTGGGAGTGAGTTAGGACACGGGGCAGTGAGCACAGTGGGTGATGGGTGAACGGGACTGGGTGTGAATTAGGACACGGGGCAGTGAGCACAGGGGGTGATGGGTGAACGGGACTGGGAGTGAGTTAGGACACGGGGCAGTGAGCACAGGGGGTGATGGGTGAACGGGACTGGGTGTGAGTTAGGACACGGGGCAGTGAGCACAGGGGGTGATGGGTGAGCGGGACTGGGTGTGAATTAGGACACGGCCAGCAGAGTTTTGGATTGGGTATCCAGCTCACCTGTGAGAATAGTAGAAGAAGACCTCTTCCAGCAGCCCGAGGAAGCAGAGTTCCAGCAGCACCCAGTGGAAAGTGGGGAGCTCAGGGCCACAGGGGTTGCCTCTCCACTTCATGATGGGGTACATCAGCAGCACCATGGGAAGCGACAGGAATACCTGGTTGAACAGAACCGTTTTGATGGCTCGCTGAAGCTTCGCAGGTTCCACCTGGGAAACACGAGACAAGATCAGCAATAGCTACAAGTGGGGATGTCTGACGCCGCCTCCTCCCACCTTCCTCCCCTCCTGCTCTTCCAGCCAGCCCTCAGAAACACTTTCTCCTTTGTTCACAAAATCGATTAATAGAGAAAAGAAATTCACTTGAAATGTTCTTTTTAATTGGAAGTTTCCGATCGCAGCCCGAGTTAACGCCGAGAGGGGAGAGGTTTGATTCCAATCCGGAGCTGCTTTATTCCAGAGTGGGAAAAACACGCGGAACATTGAGACTGAGCACAATCGGATACAGAGTCTTCCCTCGTACTGATACAAGATAACCAACACGCAACACTGGCCCACACCAGTTAGTTGGCCAACTCTACTTCAAAACAATTTCTCTGCACCCGAGTCAGGGTAGTGAATCGGTCCTTGCCCCGTCCCTGCACCACCGACTTTCTGGAGTTTGTCTTCTGATTTTTAAAAGCCTTTCTTGAAAGACTAGCGAGTCGACACCTCTGTGAATGGTCAAACATCACTAACAAATTAGCCATTGTTTGGGGCCTGTGCAATCCTGTATTGTGATCCCACATTACCCCACATCACCCTGTACTGTTACCCTGTATTACCCCACGTCACCCTGTACTGTTACCCTGTATTACCCCACATCACCCTGTACTGTTACTCTCTATTACCCCATGTCACCCTGTACTGTTACCCTGTATTACCCCACGTCACCCTGTACTGTTACCCTGTATTACCCCACATCACCCTGTACTGTTACTCTCTATTACCCCACGTCACCCTGTACTGTTACTCTCTATTACTCCGCGTCACCCTGTACTGTTACCCTGTATTACCCCACATCACCCTGTACTGTTACTCTCTATTACCCCACGTCACCCTGTACTGTTACTCTCTATTACTCCGCGTCACCCTGTACTGTTACCCTGTATTACCCCACGTCACCCTGTACTGTTACCCTGTATTACCCGTCACCCTGTACTGTTACCCTGTATTACCCCACGTCACCCTGTACTGTTACTCTCTATTACCCCACGTCACCCTGTACTGTTACCCTGTATTACCCCACGTTACCCTGTACTGTTACTCTCTATTACCCCCCGTTACCCTCTATTACTCCGCGTCACCCTGTACTGTTACCCTGTATTACCCCACGTCACCCTGTACTGTTACTCTCTATTACCCCCCGTTACCCTGTATTACCCCACGTCACCTTGTACTGTTACCCTCTATTACCCCCCGTTACCCTGTATTACCCCACGTCACCCTGTACTGTTACTCTCTATTACCCCCCGTTACCCTGTATTACCCCGCGTCACCTTGTACTGTTACCCTCTATTACTCCGCGTCACCCTGTACTGTTACCCTGTATTACCCCACGTCACCCTGTACTGTTACTCTCTATTACCCCCCGTTACCCTGTATTACCCCACGTCACCTTGTACTGTTACCCTCTATTACCCCCCGTTACCCTGTATTACCCCACGTCACCCTGTACTGTTACTCTCTATTACCCCCCGTTACCCTGTATTACCCCACGTCACCCTGTACTGTTACTCTCTATTACCCCCCGTTACCCTGTATTACCCCACGTCACCCTGTACTGTTACTCTCTATTACCCCCCGTTACCCTGTATTACCCCACGTCACCTTGTACTGTTACTCTCTATTACCCCGTTACCCTGTATTACCCCACGTCACCTTGTACTGTTACCCTGTATTACCCCACGTCACCCTGTACTGTTACTCTCTATTACCCCGTTACCCTCTATTACCCCGCGTCACCCTGTACTGTTACCCTCTATTACCCCGCGTCACCCTGTACTGTTACTCTCTATTACCCGTCACCCTGTACTGTTACCCTGTATTACCCCACGTTACCCTGTACTGTTACTCTCTATTACCCCCCGTTACCCTCTATTACTCCACGTCACCCTGTACTGTTACTCTCTATTACCCCATGTCACCCTGTACTGTTACTCTCTATTACCCCCCGTTACCCTCTATTACTCCGCGTCACCTTGTACTGTTACCCTCTATTACTCCGCGTCACCCTGTACTGTTACCCTCTATTACTCCGCGTCACCCTGTACTGTTACCCTCTATTACCCCGCGTCACCCTGTACTGTTACCCTGTATTACCCCACGTCACCCTGTACTGTTACTCTCTATTACTCCGCGTCACCCTGTACTGTTACCCTCTATTACTCCGCGTCACCTTGTACTGTTACCCTGTATTACCCCACGTCACCCTGTACTGTTACTCTCTATTACTCCGCGTCACCCTGTACTGTTACCCTCTATTACCCCGCGTCACCCTGTACTGTTACCCTGTATTACCCCACGTCACCCTGTACTGTTACTCTCTATTACTCCGCGTCACCCTGTACTGTTACCCTCTATTACTCCGCGTCACCCTGTACTGTTACCCTCTATTACCCCGCGTCACCCTGTACTGTTACCCTGTATTACCCCACGTCACCCTGTACTGTTACCCTCTATTACTCCGCGTCACCCTGTACTGTTACCCTCTATTACTCCGCGTCACCTTGTACTGTTACCCTCTATTACCCCACGTCACCCTGTACTGTTACCCTCTATTACCCCACGTCACCCTGTACTGTTACCCTCTATTACCCCACGTCACCCTGTACTGTTACCCTCTATTACTCCGCGTCACCCTGTACTGTTACCCTCTATTACTCCGCGTCACCCTGTACTGTTACCCTCTATTACTCCGCGTCACCCTGTACTGTTACCCTCTATTACTCCGCGTCACCCTGTACTGTTACCCTCTATTACTCCGCGTCACCCTGTACTGTTACCCTCTATTACTCCGCGTCACCTTGTACTGTTACCCTCTATTACTCCGCGTCACCCTGTACTGTTACCCTCTATTACTCCGCGTCACCCTGTACTGTTACCCTCTATTACTCCGCGTCACCCTGTACTGTTACCCTCTATTACCCCGCGTCACCCTGTACTGTTACCCTGTATTACCCCACGTCACCCTGTACTGTTACCCTCTATTACCCCGCGTCACCCTGTACTGTTACCCTCTATTACTCCACGTCACCCTGTACTGTTACCCTCTATTACCCCACGTCACCCTGTACTGTTACCCTCTATTACCCCACGTCACCCTGTACTGTTACCCTCTATTACTCCGCGTCACCCTGTACTGTTACCCTCTATTACTCCGCGTCACCCTGTACTGTTACCCTCTATTACTCCGCGTCACCCTGTACTGTTACCCTCTATTACTCCGCGTCACCCTGTACTGTTACCCTCTATTACTCCGCGTCACCTTGTACTGTTACCCTCTATTACTCCGCGTCACCCTGTACTGTTACCCTCTATTACTCCGCGTCACCCTGTACTGTTACCCTCTATTACTCCGCGTCACCCTGTACTGTTACCCTCTATTACTCCGCGTCACCCTGTACTGTTACCCTCTATTACTCCGCGTCACCCTGTACTGTTACCCTCTATTACCCCGCGTTACCCTCTATTACTCCGCGTCACCCTGTACTGTTACCCTCTATTACTCCGCGTCACCCTGTACTGTTACCCATTACTCCGCGTCACCCTGTACTGTTACCCTCTATTACCCCGCGTCACCCTGTACTGTTACCCTGTATTACCCCGCGTCACCCTGTACTGTTGCCCTGTATTACCCCGTGTCACCCTGTACTGTTGCCCTGTATTACCCCGTGTCACCCTGTATTGTTACCCCGTGTCACCCTGTATTACTCCACGTCACCCTGTACTGTTGCCCTGTATTACCCCCGCGTCACCCTGTATTGTTACCCTGTATTACCCCACATCACCCTGTATTGTTACCCTGTATTACCCCGTGTCACCCTGTATTGTTACCCTGTATTACCCCGTGTCACCCTGTACTGTTACCCCGTGTCACCCTGTATTACTCCACATCACCCTGTACTGTTACCCTGTATTACTCCACGTCACCCTGTACTGTTACCCTGTATTACTCCACGTCACCCTGTACTGTTACCCTGTATTACTCCGCGTCACCCTGTACTGTTACCCTGTATTACCCCGCGTCACCCTGTACTGTTGCCCTGTATTACCCCGTGTCACCCTGTATTGTTACCCTGTATTACCCCGTGTCACCCTGTATTGTTACCCTGTATTACCCCGTGTCACCCTGTACTGTTACCCCGTGTCACCCTGTATTACTCCACGTCACCCTGTACTGTTGCCCTGTATTACCCCCGCGTCACCCTGTATTGTTACCCTGTATTACCCCACATCACCCTGTATTGTTACCCTGTATTACCCCACATCACCCTGTATTGTTACCCTGTATTACCCCGTGTCACCCTGTATTGTTACCCTGTATTACCCCGTGTCACCCTGTACTGTTACCCCGTGTCACCCTGTATTACTCCACATCACCCTGTACTGTTACCCTGTATTACTCCACGTCACCCTGTACTGTTACCCTGTATTACTCCACGTCACCCTGTACTGTTACCCTGTATTACTCCGCGTCACCCTGTACTGTTGCCCTGTATTACCCCGCGTCACCCTGTATTGTTACCGTATTACCCCACATCACCCTGTATTGTTACCCTGTATTACCCCCGCGTCACCCTGTATTACCCCATATTACTCCACTCCAGGTGCCAGAACCAGTTTCTGCTGCAGGTGAGACACTAACAGTAAATCGGAGCTGCTGCACTGTGACTGTGACTCGAACAGTAAAATTTGGGAACTTCCTGTCCAGTTACAGAATGTAGAACACGTACATTGGGCACAGCGCGTTCATCGTTTCACCAGTTGGTATGTTTACAGTGGGTCATCAAGACCAGCTACTGAACACACAAACTTGGACTTGTTACCTTGCTCAGCACTGTGCAAATAATAAACCGGAAGCTGGAAGCATATCTTGTTTTGTTCTGCAACCTCACTGCCAGCAGGTTCCCAGTAATATGATAAGGATTGTTGCGGACACAGCGTGGAATTTCAAACGGCTGATGAAACGGTCACTGTCACAACTGAAGCCCATGGCAAGAGGACAAGGAAGTACAGAGAAAGGGGTATAGAGGGGGTGATGGGCCTTCAATAACCACAAAACTAGAAGTTATAGACTTAAACAAATTGGCTTTTAATCACTAAGATCAGAGCTAACATCTCAACACGCCGACTGGTTCACAGGAATGAGTCATACAGATCCTGGGATCTTTATGTAAGAGAAGTCAGGGGTGGAGCCAATAGCCAAGACCTGGAACCTCCCAGGTTAGTCGGGAAAGAGGAAGTGAAACTATACACAGTGGGGGAGGGTAATATACATGAGTGCAAAACGAATACAGGATCAAGACAAACAGATTTCATTATATTCACCCCTTCTTTGGATTTAGTCCATCGGGGAGATGTTTCTTAAAAGTTGGTATAAGTGAGTCTGTCAGGAGGTTTTGCAGTTCTCAGTGATCGGCGCAAAGCCGGTTGGGGTGCCTCTAGGGGAGTGGATTCTGGTTCCTCCACTGTCCGGGCCTCCGCAGTGTCTTCCAGGTTAACTGCAGTGTCCTCCAGGTTAAAGTTGGGTATTGATACCTCTGGGCGTCCTGTCTCTTTGTAGTGTAGGTCTTCATCGGGTAGTCTCCCATCGTTCTCTCCGCTCCCTGAGGGAGCGAGGTCTTTTATGGAAACGGTGTCCTCTCGCCCGTCAAGAGTATTCGATATAGGCGTACTGAGGGTTTGCATGGAGGAGCTGTACCTTTTCCACAAGGGGGTCCGTTTTATGGTCTCTCACGTGCTTCCGCAATAGTACTGTCCCCGGAGACGTCAGCCACGCGGGTAGAGATATGCCCGAGGTGGATTTCCGGGGGAAAATGAACATCTTTTCGTGAGGGGTAGCGTTAGTGGCAGTACATAACAGAGACCTTATGGAATGGAGCACGTCTGGGAGGACATCCTGCCAGCGGGAGGTCGGAAGGCCTTTTGACTTTAAGGCTAACGTGACAGCCTTCCAAACAGTAGCATTCTCCCTTTCCACTTGCCCATTACCCCGGGGGTTGTAGCTAGTGGTTCTGCTAGTGGCTATCCCCTTCGAGAGCAAGAACTGGCGCAGCTCGTCACTCATGAATGACGTCCCCCTATCGCTGTGTATGTAGTTCGGCATGCCAAACATGCAGAATAGATTACAGAGACACTTGATGACCGTGGCACTGGTCATGTCTGGGCAGGGAATGGCGAAGGGGAAGCGGGAATATTCGTCGATGATATTGAGGAAGTATACGTTACGGTCGGCAGAGGGAAGGGATCCCTTGAAGTCCAGACTTAGGCGCTCGAATGGCCGTGTGGCTTTGATAAGGTGTGCACGGTCAGGCCTGTAGAAACGAGGCTTGCATTCCGCACAGATGCGACAGGCTCTGGTCATTGCCCTGACCTCCTCGGTGGAGTGGGGCAGATTGCGGGACTTTATAAAATGGTATAGTCGGGTGACCCCTGGGTGACAGAGGTCGTTGTGGAGACCCTGTAATTTGTCCGTATGAATGCTGGCACACATTCCCCGCGATAGGGCGTCTGGGGGTTCATTAAGGGCTCCCGGCCTGTACATAATATCATAGTCGAACGTGGATAGTTCGATCCTCCACCTGAGTATTTTGTCATTCTTGATTTTCCCCCTTTGTTATTAAACATGAAAGCCACCAACCGCTGGTCGGTGAGCAGGGTGAAACGTTTGCCGGCTAGGTAGTGTCTCCAGTGCCGCACTGCCTCCACTATAGCCTGTGCCTCCTTCTCGACAGAAGAGTGCCTGATTTCAGGTCCCTGAAGGGTTCGGGAGAAGGCGGCCACAGGTCTCCCAGCCCGATTGAGGGTCGCAGCTAAGGCAAAGTCTGACGCATCGCTTTCGACTTGAAAGGGAATGCATTCGTTCACTGCACACACTGCAGCCCTTTCAATGTCCTGTTTGATACTGGTGCAAGCCTCCCGAGCTTCAGCTGATAGTGGGAAGGGCGTCGATTTAATGAGGGGTTGGGCCTTATCAGAGTAATTGGGCACCCATTGGGCATAATACGTAAAAAATCCCAGGCACCTTTTTAAAGCTTTGGGATTGTGTGGCAGGGGCAGTTCCTTTAGGGGGCGTAATCGGTCAGGGTCCGGTCCAATTACCCCATCTTCCACCACACAGCCGAGGATACAGAGGCGGGTTGTGTTGAAGACACATTTGTCTTCGTTGTAGGTTAGATTCAGCTTTAGGGCAGTTTTTAAAAATCTCGCAAGATTTAGATCATGGTCTTGCTGGTTGTGCCCGCAGGTAGTGACATTGTCCAGATAGGGGTAGGTAGCTTGTAGTTTATTCTCGTCAACCATACGGTCCATCTCACGTTGGAAGATCGAGACCCCATTTGTTACTCCGAAGGGCACTCTGAGAAAATGGTAGAAGCGCCCGTTCGCCTCGAAGGCGGTGTATGGGCGGTCCTCCGTTCTAATGGGGAGCTGGTGATACGCGGATTTGAGGTCGATAGTCGAGAAGACTCGGTATTGCGCAATCTGGTTGACCATTTCTGATATGCGGGGTAAAGGGTAGGCGTCCAGCTGGGTATAAATATTAACAGTCTGGCTGTAGTCAATTATCATCCGTTTCTTTTCGCTATTTTTAACTATGACTACTTGGGCACGCCACAGGCTGGTACTGCATTCAATAATGCCTTCCCGCAGGAGTCTGTCCACTTCCGCCTTGATAAAGTGTCTGTCTTCCAGACTGTACCGTCTACTTTTGGTCGCTATGGGCCTACAGTTCGGAGCGAGATTAGCGAATAATGAGGGCGGGCTGATTTTTAAGGTTGATAGGCCACAGACTGTGAGTGGCGGCTGGGACCCGCCATATGCTAGCGTGATACTTTTGTGCTGGCACTGGAAGTCCAGGCCCAAGATTACATTAACACAGAGTTCTGGCATCACGAGGAGTTTAAAATCCTTGTAGTCCGTGCCTTTTACAGTCAGTGTTACCACACAGTAGCCCAAAATGTCCGAAGTGTGGGGCTTAGCAGCCATAGCAATTCTGCTCCGTGTAGGGGTTACCGTTAATGAGTACCGCCGTACCAGGCTAGGGTGGATAAAACTCTCGGTACTCCCACAGTCAATTAAACATTTCGTTAAATTCCCGTTTACCTGTATGTCCATCATGGATTTTGTCAACGGGTGTGGGCCTGGATTGATCCACCGTGATCGAAGCCACTGTTGGGCCCTGGGCGGCCGTTGAGTCGGGAAAAGATGGCGGATCCCAAGATGGCGGCCCGCACGAGGCGGTGACGGAGTTGGAAATCGGATTCCCCCTGCAGACTTTGCTAAAATGCCCCTTTTTCTTACATTTGAAGCATGTAGCGTCCTTCGCTGGGCATCGTTGTCTGGGGTGCTTGGCCTGGCCGCAGAAGTAGCATTTTGGGCCTCGAGACATTGCCGCTGTAGTAGGACTCCTGGGTGAACTTCTGTGTGGGGACTCCGGCGGCGTAGAGCTGGTCTGAGACCTGGATGGGGAAGATGGCTGATTCCAAGATGGCCGCGCACGAGGCGGTGAGGGCCGCATGGCCGGAAGAATAAGAGTCAAGTTTTTCTGGGCCACGTCCAGCGATCGCGCAGTGGCCACTGCCTTTTTTAAGTCCAGGACCTCCTTCTCCAGCAGGCTCTGCCGGATATAATTCGATTTGAGGCCCGTGATGAAGGAATCGCGGACCAATTCGTCAGAGTACGCGTTGGCCGTCACAGCCTTGCAGTTACAGTCCCGGACCAGGTCCTTTAGGCCCTGTAAGAAATCGTCCACTGATTCCTCTGGTCGCTGCCTGCGTGTAGCCAGCAGATGTCTGGCGTACACTTCGTTTACCGGCCTCTGGTATTGGGCCTTCAGGATAGTGATGGCCTCCGTGTAAGAGATGGCGTCCCGGATGAACGAATAAATCCGATGACTAACGCGAGTAGTCAGTAGACTCAGTTTATCTACCTCGCTAGCGGATGAGGCCCCCGCGAAGAGTTCGAAGCATTTGAGCCAGTGTCCAAATTGATTTGATGCTTCAGCAGAATGTGGATCCAAGTCCAGACGCTCTGGTTTTAGGAGTCGATCCATCCTAGTATTCTTTAGTGATTAAAATTGATGGGCCTTCAATAACCACAAAACTAGAAGTTATAGACTTAAACAATTTGGCTTTTAATCACTAATATCAGAGCTAACATCTCAACATGCCGACTGGTTCACAGGAATGAGTCATACAGATCCTGGGATCTTTATGTAAGAGAAGTCAGGGGCGGAGCCAAGAGCCAAGACCTAGAACCTCCCAGGTTAGTCGGGAAAGAGGAAGTGAAACTATACACAGTGGGGGAGGGTAATATACATGAGTGCAAAACGAATACAGGATCAAGACAAACAGATTTCATTACAGCGGGGAAGGGGTACGGGAGGGGAGGGGGTGCCGGAGGGTCGGTGGAGGATTGGGGGGGGTCGGGGGAGGATTGTGGGGGGGTCGGGAGAGGGTACGGGGGGGGGGTCGGGGGAGGGTACGGGAGGGTCGGGAGAGGGGGAGGGTGTAGGGATATCGGAGGAGACACAATCACTTTCAGGAATTGATTTTCAAAGAGCTGACACAGGGCCGAATGGCCGCCTCCTGTGCTGTAGGATTCGATGATTCTTTAATCGGGCTAACAGAAGGGTTAAAGGGAAAGGAATTCAGTCAGTCAGTCAGTCAGTCAGTCACTACCCAGGTATCAGGTTGTTGTGTCTCAAGGGGTTTTATACCCTTACCTATATAACAATTGAGGACTCCGGGGTGGAGAGTTTAGTTAACGACCATTTTATTTACAATGTGCTTCTTCACTCAATGCACTACATTTCCCATAGTGCATTGCAAATCACCACTACGGTATCCCATGTGGGACAATTCTAATACACATTCAAAATACACAACATATTTCCTCCCCCTTAAAATAGAATGTCCACAAAACAGAATAACTGAAAATGACTATCACTTTGGAAGAGAGGGTAGACTGCCTCTACATTCTGCTAACCCTGGGGATTATTCTGCCCCATGCACACAGGTTAGCACTAACTGTAACTAAGGCGCTCTGGAGGCTGCCTTTCTCTTTGGGGGTAACGCCTAGTCTCAGGAGCAGGCTCTGGCTGGCTCTCCCGTGACCCTGCAGGCGTGGCTTCCTCCCTCGATGGCACAAGAGTGGATGGTGCCACTGTCTCAGGGTCGGACGACCAGTCCCTGCTGGAGCCCTCAGCAGGTCCTTGATCCTCTGTTTCTTGGGTTACCTGTGGCGACTGTCTTGGCAGTAACTGGTCTACATGCCGTCTCCATGTTCGGTCGTCTCCGGTGCGGACTCGGTATGAAATGGGGCCCGTCTTTTGAATGACCGTAGCCGGGACCCACCGCTCCGGGGTGGTGTAGTTACGCGCTAGGACTTTGCCCCCCACCACAAAGTGTCGTTCTTTGGACCTCTGAGCTCGTCTGCTGACTTGATCCTGCTGATTGGCGTGCACCACTGCTTCTGTGGACGTTGGCCTCAGCAGGTCAAGGCGTGTCCGTAGCTGCCTTCCCATGAGTAGGTAAGCAGGAGATGCTCCAGTTGTAGCATGAAGCGTGTTTCGGTATTTCAGCAAGAAAGCATTCAGGCGCTGCTTTAGAGGAGCATCACTTCTTGCAGCTTTCAACGCGCGTTTCAGCGTTCTGACAAATCTCTCCGCCAATCCATTCGTGGATGGATGATAAGGCACGGAGAACGTGTGCTGGATTCCATTGCTCTTGAGGAACTCCTCCATCTCCTGGGATGTGAACTGTGTTCCATTGTCGGTTACGATCTGCTCCGGCAGACCAAATCGCCCGAACATCTCTCCGAGTCTCGATGGTTTTCTCCGTAGTGGTAGTGGACATTACTGCAACCTCCGGCCATTTGGAATGGGAGTCCACCGCGACCAGGAACATCGCTCCTTCCACTGGTCCCGCGAAGTCCAGATGGATCCGTTGCCACGGTGTCGCCGGCCATTCCCATGGATGCAGTGGCGCTGCTCTTGGTGTATCCCTGGTTGTCTCGCACGATGGGCATGATTTCGCTTCAACTTCAATCTCATGATCCAGACCGGGCCACCAGAAGTAGCTTCGTGCCAGCTCCTTCATCCGGACAATACCACAATGTCCTGAGTGCAGCTCGTTGAGGACATGTTTCCGCAGCTTTGGTGGTATGATCACTCGCATGCCCCAAAGGAGGCATCCTGACGTGACAGACAACTCCTTCCCTCTTGACAGGTAAGGTAGGAGCTCAGGCGGTGCGTCTGACACCCGTGATCCGTCTCCTCGCATCACCCCATCCAGCACCTTGGATAGCGTAGGGTCCACTCTGGTCTCTTTCTTGACCTGCCGGGCCGTGACAGGGGCATTGCTCACCATGTCAAAGTAGAAAATCTTCTGCTCACAGCCTTCAGAGGGCACAGGCAGCGGAAGTCTTGACAATCCGTCCGCATTGCCATGTGCTGCTGACCTCCGGTATTTGATGTTGTAATTGTGAGCGCTTAACATCAGCGCCCAGCGCTGCATCCTGCACGCTGCCAGGGAGGGTACTCCTGTGTGTGGACCAAAGATCGATGTCAGAGGACGATGATCCGTCAGCAAGGTGAATTTCCTTCCGAACAAGTATTGATGGAACTTTTTGATTCCAAAGATGATGCCCAAAGCCTCTTTTTCGATCTGCGGGTATTTCACCTCTGCCTTGCTCAGGGACCTTGACGCGAATGCAATCGGCTTCTCTTTGCCTGAGGGAAAGATGTGGGACACGACCGCGCCGACGCCATAAGGCGACGCGTCACAGGCCAGCTGAATCTGCAACGACGGGTCAAAGTGCGTCAACACCCTGGGGTCAGTCAAAGCTGCTTTGGCTTTCTTGAATGCAGCTTCGCACTCCTTCGTCCACGCCCAGGCCTTGCCCTGACACAGCAACTCATGTAATGGCTTCAACAGTGATGCCAGCTGTGGAATAAACTTTCCATAATAGTTCAGGAGACCTAAGAATGACCGCAGCTGGCCGACATTTGTAGGTGCAGGAGCGTCGGCAATGGCTTTCACTTTCGACGGTGCTGTGTGTAGGCCGTCCGCGTCGATGACATGGCCTAGGTACTCCACTGATGGCTTGAAAAATTCGCATTTGTCCTTGCGAACGCGTAAGCCATATTCTTCAAGTCTTCCCAGTGTCTTCGTCAGGTTCTGCAGATGCTCGTTGTCGTCCTTTCCTGTGACAAGGATATTGTCGAGATAACATTGTACCCCTGGAATGCCGCTTAAGATCTGGTCCATAGCCCGCTGAAACAATGCTGGTGCTGACGTTATACCAAAGGGTAGGCAGCAGTACCTGTAGAGGCCCTTGTGGGTGGTGATGGTGAGGTACTTCTGTGAGTCCTCTTCTACATGCATCTGCAAGTAGGCTTGGCATAGATCAATCTTGCTAAACTTCTGACCGCCTGCTAAACCCGCGAAAAGATCTTCAATGATGGGGAGGGGGTACTGTTCAGCTGAGAGCACAGGATTCACTGTTACTTTGAAATCTCCACATAAGCGAACCGCGCCGTCACTCTTCATCACCGGTACCACGGGCGTGGCGCACTCACTGTGCGAAACCGGCACCAGGACCCCTATCTTGACCAGACACTCCAGGTCAGCCTCCACCTTTGGTCTGAGGGCGCAGGGAACGTTCCTGGCCTTCAGGAATCATGGCTGGCTGTCAGGCTTCACCTTGAGTTTGACCGTAATCCCCTTCATACTCCCCAATTCTCCGTCAAAGACAGCCGCATGCTTTGTCAACACTGCCGCTAGCCCCGCCTCTTCGACTGACACCGCATTCACTGTTTTCCAATCCAGATGAATTTTCTCCAACCATGGCCTGCCCATCAGGGATGGATAGTCACCCTTGACCACGTAAACTGGCAGCATCACGGTTTGTCCATTAAGCTCCACCTTGACCTCCGTCTTACCCAGCATTGGGACTGTTTCCCCAGTGTAGGTCTTTAAGATGAGCTTGGCCGGCGTCAGTGATAGGTGGTTCAGTTTTTCTTTGAATAGCTTCTCTGAAATCAAGGAGACAGCGGCCCCCGTATCCAGCTCCATTTTGACCGGTATTCCCTCTAGTAGTGGAGTGACTCCATAGCCTGATGAGCCTCCATTCACCATTAACACATGGAGATTCAACTCCCCATCAGAGTCTGTGTCACTGTCTTCCTGTTCTTGTTTCACCATGGGTAGGTTTTTCTTTTTAGAACAGCAGTTGGATGTGTTTCCTTGTTTGTTTTTGTGTGTCTCTGTGTAGGATTGTTTGCTTTGCCCTTTACACACACGTTCAATGTGTCCTTTCTTTTCACATTTCCGACAGGTCAGGTCTTTACACCAGCAGTCAGATGGCTGATGACCTGACCTTCCACACCTGTAACACTCTCTAGCGCCCCTTGCATGCTTATCCGGTGTAGCTGCTACCCTGTGCACTCTTGTTGCAGCCACCAACAGCTGTGCATCTTTAGCTGCTAACTCCATAGACACAGCGAGCTCCACTGCTGATTTAAGCGTCAGTTTGTCAGTCATGAGCAAGTGCTTCTGTGTTGCTTCACATCTTAATCCACACACAAACCAATCACGGACAGTGTCATTTAGAGTTTCACCAAACTCATAATGCTCAGTTAGCTTCTTTAACACTGCAACATATTCGGCTATGGACTCACCCTCCCCTTGGTTTCGTTTGTGAAACCTGAACCTCTCGGCAATCAGCAGCGGCTTGGGTGCGAAATGTGTTTCCAAAACTTCCACAATCTGATCATATGTCTTAGCGCCGGGCTTATCCAGGTGCATCAAACTCCGTAACAAGCCAAATGTTTTTGCTTCGATCACACTGAGGAACGTCGCCACTTTCACGTCATCTTTACTACCATTTGCAGTCACGAAAAATCCGAAACGTTCTGTATAAGCACTCCATTGCTCCGCCGTTTCATCAAATGGTCCAAACGCTCCGGTTAGCATAGCCATTTTTTTTATTTTTACAGTCCTTTTCCTCCACTTTGTTTCACTGTATCGTTACTCTCCCCCTTCTTATTTGTGTAACACACGAACCGCCACCTTTACGAGGCGATTGCATCAGCACTAAACTGCGGGCGCGCCATTAAGAAAAGACAGGAACTTCTTACTTTAACCATCGCCGATTCCAGTGCAAAGTGATGCGCAGGTCCGTCGTCCTCGTCGCCACTTTTGTTGTGTCTCAAGGGGTTTTATACCCTTACCTATGTAACAATTATTAAGGAGGACTCCGGGGTGGAGAGTTTAGTTAACGGCCATTTTATTTACAATGTGCTTCTTCACTCAATGCACTACATTTCCCATAGTGCATTGCAAATCACCACTATGGTATCCCATGTGGGACAATTCTAATACACATTCAAAATACACAACACAGGTGATCTATGTTTACACCCAATGAAAGCTCACCCAATGGGTGAGGCTACTCTAATGTGGTAGGGAGTCACTGAGGCAGGTTCGAGGGAGCACTGCACCCTGCAAAAACTGAAGCTAAATCCCATTATGACAGTGAAAAGATATTTAACTGCTCACTGAAAGATCAAATAACAATTCAGCAAACGTGATTTAGTTAAGTTTAGATACGAGAGCGACTCTGACCGGGTCATTCCTGCCAGCCTGAATCCGGTAGCGAGCGATGACCTGGGGTTTCCCAGTGGTGTCCACGATCAGCAGGAGTCCGTTCACAAGCCAGAAGGCGATGGTCGGAATCACCATGGCACCTGGGATAGAAACACAGCAAACTCAGCAGATCAGCTCAGGCAGGCTCCTGGGAACCGAGAAATCACTGCCACACTCCGACACGACTGGTTAGGCCTCCTACTCTCCCACCTCTGACCCCTCCTACTCTCCCACCTCTGACCCCCCCTACTCTCCCACCTCTGACCCCCCTACTCTCCCACCTCTGACCCCTCCCACCCTCCCTCTGACCCCCCTACTCTCCCACCTCTGACCCCTCCCACCCTCCCTCTGACCCCCCTACTCTCCCACCTCTGACCCCTCCCACCCTCCCTCTGACCCCCCCTACTCTCCCACCTCTGACCCCCCCTACTCTCCCACCTCTGACCCCTCCCACCCTCCCTCTGACCCCCCACTCTCCCACCTCTGACCCCCCTACTCTCCCACCTCTGACCCCCCTACTCTCCCACCTCTGACCCCCCTACTCTCCCACCTCTGACCCCTCCTACTCTCCCAGCTCTGACCCCCCCTACTCTCCCACCTCTGACCCCTTCTACTCTCCCACCTGACGCCCCCTACTCTCCCACCTCTGACCCCTCCTACTCTCCCAGCTCTGACCCCTCTGATCCTCCAGTCTCTACCACCTTCGACCCCCTCGAGTCCTCACGACCTCTCCTTCACCCTGTGATGACCCCTTGACCTTGCTCCTTTGCTTGTTCACCCAGTTCCCCTTCTCAGAAGCTGTGTTCCTTCCATGCCAGAAACCCGCTCTTCCACTCCACATCTCAGAACTTTCTATAATCATAGAATGGTTACAGCACAGGAGGCGGCCATTCGGCCCCTTGAACCCGTGCCAGCTCTCTGCAAGAGCACCGCAGCTAGTCCCACTCTCCCGCCCTTTCCCCGTAGCCCAGCAATTTTTTTTCTCTCAGGTACTTATCCAGTTCCCTTTTGAAAGCCACAATTGAATCTGCCTCCACCACCCTTTCAGGCAGCGCATTCCAGATCCTAACCACTCACTGCGTAAAAAAGTTTTTCCTTATGTCGCCTTTGGTACTTTTGCCAGTCACCTTAAATCTGTGTCCACTGGTTCTTCCATTCTCTCTATCTACTCTGTCCAGACCCCTCATAATTTTGAACACCTCCATCAAATCTCCTCTCAACCTTCTCTGCTCTAAGGAGAACAACCCCAGCTTCTCCAGTCTCTCAACGTAACTGAAGTCCCTCATCCCTGGAACCATGCTAGTAACTCTTTTCTGCACCCTCTCTTAGGCCTTCACATCCTTCCTAAAGTGCGGTGCCCAGAATTGGACACAATGCTCCAGTTGAGGCCAAAACCAGTGTTTTATACAGGTTCATCATAACTTCCTTGCTTTTGTACTCTATGCCGCTATTCATGAAGCCCAAGATCCTGTATGCTATTTTAACTGCTTTCTCAACCTGCCCTGCCACCTTCAACGATTTGTGTACATATACCCCCAGGTCTCTCTGTTCATGCACCCCCTTTAGGATTGTACCCTTTAGTTTATATTGCCTCTCCTCGTTCTTCCTACCAAAATGTTTCACTTCGCACTTTTCTGCGTTAAATTTCATCTGCCACATGTCCGCCCATTTCACCAGCCTGTCTATGTCTTCTTGAAGTCTATCACTCTCCTCCTCACTGTTCACTATACCTCCAAGTTTTGTGTCATCTGCAAATTTTGAAATTGTGCCCTGTACACCCAGGTCCAAGTAATTAATATATATTAAGAAAAGCAGTGGTCCTAGAACCGACCCCTGGGGAACACCACTGTGTACCTTCCTCCAGTCCGATAAAAACCGTTCACCACTACTCTCTGTTTCCTGTCACTCAGCCAATTCCGTATCCATGCTGCCACTGTCCCTTTTATTCCATGGGCTTCAACTTTGCTGGCAAGCCTATTATGTGGCACTTTATCAAACGCCTTTTGGAAATCCATGTACACCACGTCAACCGCATTACCCTCATCAACTCTCTCTGTTACCTCATTAAAAAACTCGACCAAGGTAATTAAACACGATTTGCCTTTAACAAATCCGTGCTGGCTTTCCTTAATCAATCCACACTTGTCCAAGTGTTAACTTTGTCCCTGATATCGTTTCTAAAAGCATCCCCACTAACGAGGTTAAACTAACGGGCCTGTAGTTGCTGGGTTTATCCTAACACTCTTTTTTGAACAAGGGTGTAACATTTTCAATTCTCCAGTCCTCTGGCACCACCCCTGTATCTAAGGAGGATTGGAAGATTACGGCCAGTACCTCCGCAATTTCCTCCTTAACCTCCCTCAACATCCTAGGATGTATCCCATCCACTCCTGGTGATGTATCAACTTTAAGTACAGCCAGCCTCTCTAGTACCTCCTCTTTAGCAATTCTTATCTCATCCAGTATCTCCACTACCTCCTCTTTCACTATGTCTATGGCAGCATCATCTTGGTGAAGACAGATGCAAAGTATACATTTAGTACCTCAACCATACCCTCTGCCTCCATGGGTAGGTCTCCTTTTTGGTCCCTAATCGGCCCCACCCCTCCTCTTACTACCCATTTATTATTTATATGCCTATAGAAGGCTTTTGGATTCCCTTTTATGTTAGCTGCCAATCTATTCTCATAATCTCTCTTTGCCTCATTTTCTTTTTCACTTCCCCTCTGAACTTTCTATATTCAGCCTGGTTCTCACTTGTATTCTCAACCTGACATCTGTCATACACCCCCTTTTTCTGCTTCATCTTACTCTCTATCTCTTTCCTCATCCAGGGAGCTCTGGCTTTAGTTGCCCTACCTTTCCCCCTTGTGGGAATGTACCTCGACTGTACCCGAACCATCTCCTCTTTAAAGGCAGCCCATTGTTCAATTACAGTTTTGCCTGCCAATCTTTGATTCCAATTCACCCGGGCCAGATCCATTCTCAACCCAATAAAATTTGCATTCCTCCAATTAAGTATTTTTTACTCTAAATTGCTCCCGGTCCTTTTCCATAGGTAGTCCAAAGAGTAATACTATGATCACTGTTCCCTAAATGTTCCCCTACTGACACTTGCTCCACCTCATTCCCCAGAACCAGATCCAGCAATGCCTCCTTCCTCGTTGGGCCGGAAACATACTGATCAAGAAAGTTCTCCTGAACACACTTCAGAAGTTCTTCCCCCTCTCTGCCCCTTACACTATTACGATCCCAGTCTATAATAGGATAATTGAAGTCCCCCATTATTACTACTCTATAGCTCTTGCACCTCTCTGTAATTTCCCTGCCAATTTGCTCCTCTATATCTTTCCCACTAGTTGGTGGTCTTTAGAATACACCTAGCAGTGTAATGGCACCTCTATTGTTTCTCAACTCTAACCAAATAGATTCTGTCCTTGACCCCGCCGGGACATCCTCTCTCTCCAGCACTGTAACATTCTCCTGAATCAATACTGCCACCCCACCTCCTTTCTTTCCTTCCTTATCTATCCTGAACACCTTGTATCCAGGAATATTTAATACCCAATCCTGCCCTTTTTTGAGCCAGCTCTCTATTTTTGCCACAACATCATATTCCCATGTGGCTATGTGTGTCTGTAGCTCACCAACCTTATTTACCAGGCTTTGTGCGTTCACACACATGCATTGTAAACCTATCTTAGGCCTTCTTGTATTCTCTTAGTCTGACCCCACCTGATACCTTACTATTTCTTACTCTAGTGTTATCTGTCTCTCCCAATCCTTTGTGCACTTTGTTTCTCCTTTCTAATGCTACATCCTGGTGCCCATCCCCCTGCCAAATTAGTTTAAACCCTCCCCAACAGCACCAGCAAACCCCCCGCCCCGCGAGGATATTGGTCCCGGCTCTGTTGAGGTGCAACCCATCCGGCCTGTACAGGTCCAACCTCCCCCAGAACCGGTCCCAATGTCCCAGGAATCTGAAGCCCTCCCTCCTGCACCATCTCTCCAGCCACGCATTCATCTGCTCTATCCTCCTATTTCTATACTCACTTGCTTTCAAGCCCAAATCTGGCAGAAAATACTGATTCCATGTCCATTTTGAGGATTTAGGAAAAGAAGTGTCACAAAATGGCGGAGCAGGCTCGATGGGTCGAATGGCTATCCGCTACTTGTACTTCAGCAATGATGGTCAGTGTTCAGAATCTTTCCGCTGGTCTCCAAATACCCCATCCTGCATCCTCACTGTGCTCAAATCGCACCAATGCCAGCAACTTCAAAACTCTGCAATTCCTCCCTCTTTTCTACATAGAGCACAGAAGCAAGGAACTTATGCTAAACCTTTATAATACACTGGTTAGGCCTCAGCTGGAGTATTGTGTTCAATTCCGGGCACCACACTTTAGGGAGGATTTCAAGGTCTTGGAGAGGGTGCAGAGGAGGTTTACTAGAATGGTTCCAGGGTTGAGGGACTTCAGTTATGTGGAGAGACTGGAGAAGCTGGGATTGTTCTCCTCAGAGCCGAGAAGGTTAAGGGAAATCTGACAGAGGTGTTCAAAATTACGAGGGGTTTTGACAAGAGTAAATAAGGTGAAACTGTTTCCAGTGGCAGGAGGGTCGGTAACCAGAGGACACAGATTTATGGTGATTGGCAAAAGAACCCGGTGGAGGGGGAAGAATTTTTTTTTACGCAGCAAGTTGTTGTGATCTGGAATGCGCTGCCTGAAAGGGCGGTGGAAACAGATTCAATAATAACTTTCAAAAGGGAATTGGAGAAATACTTGAAGGGAAAAAATGTGCAGAGCTATGGGGGAAGAGCAGGGGGAGTGGGACTAATTGGAGAGCTCGTTCAAAGAACCAGCACAGGCACGATGAGCCGAATGGCCTCCTCCTGTGCTGTGTGATTTCTTCAGTCTTTCCCTCCTACAATCTATAGGCTTTTAAACCCGAGACTGACATCATCTTCCTCAACTCTTTCACTCTATCCTGCACCACATGCCTTGACTTTTAACAATTATAAAATCTTAAAATCATGGTTAATGGAACAGGTGACAAGTGTCCTGAGCGTAAGTGATGAACACACTTCCCACCTACAATGGGCTGCATTACTTACTAACAGGTTCATCCTGTAGATCTCGGAGTGAAAACCGCCAGGTACATTAACTGAACTGAGAAACAAGTGACCCGCCCCCACCCGCCCCGCACCGACTCGCCTCGCCCCCACCCGCCGCGGCTCGCCCCGCCCCCACCCGCCGCAGCTCGCCTCGCCCCCACCCGCCGCGACTCACCGAGGAAGAAGAGAACCCATTCATTGCCTTGGAAGAATCCATGGGCCTTTCCCCACTGCGATTGCCAGAAGTCTCCGGAAGCTCCCCAGAGCTGCTGCAAAAGCCTGAAAACAATTGGTGAATAATTCCAGGATTATCCGAGGCTCAGCTTCTCCGCAAACCCTTCCCAATGGAGGCATGAACAGGGTGGAGGGACGGCCAGTGACACCAAGAAACCGGCAACGGCCAGCTCCCGGCATTGCAATCATCAGCTCCGCCAAACAACAGCACTGAGTCCCACATCTGGGGGGTGGTACTGAGCCCCACACACTCTGGGGGGGGTACTGAGCCCCACACACACCCGGGGGGGGTACTGAGTCCCACACACTCTGGGGGGGGGGGGGGGTTACTGAGTCCCACACACTCTGGGGGGGGGGGTACTGAGTCCCACACACTCTGGGGGGGGGTACTGAGTCCCACACACTCTGGGGGGGGTACTGAGTCCCACACACTCTGGGGGGGGTACTGAGTCCCACACACTCTGGGGGGGGTACTGAGTCCCACACACTCTGGGGGGGGGTACTGAGTCCCACACACTCTTGGGGGGGGGTACTGAGTCCCACACACTCTGTGGGGGGGTACTGAGTCCCACACACTCTGGGGGGGGTACTGAGTCCCACACACTCTGGGGGGCGGTACTGAGTCCCACACACTCTGGGGGGGGGCGGTACTGAGTCCCACACACTCTGGGGGGGGGGTACTGAGTCCCACACACTCTGGGGGGGGGTACTGAGTCCCACACACTCTGGGGGGGGTACTGAGTCCCACACACTCTGGGGGGTGGTGCTGAGTCCCACACACTCTGGGGGGGGGGGTTACTGAGTCCCACACACTCTGGGGGGGGGTACTGAGTCCCACACACTCTTGGGGGGGGGTACTGAGTCCCACACACTCTGGGGGGGGGGGTACTGAGTCCCACACACTCTGGGGGGGGGGTACTGAGTCCCACACACTCTGGGGGGGGTACTGAGTCCCACACACTCTGGGGGGGGTACTGAGTCCCACACACTCTGGGGGGGTACTGAGTCCCACACACTCTCGGGGGGGGTACTGAGTCCCACACACTCTGGGGGGGGGGTACTGAGTCCCACACACTCTGGGGGGGGGGTACTGAGTCCCACACACTCTGGGGGGGGTACTGAGTCCCACACACTCTGGGGGGGGTACTGAGTCCCACACACTCTCGGGGGGGGTACTGAGTCCCACACACTCTGGGGGGGTACTGAGTCCCACACACTCTGGGGGGGTACTGAGTCCCACACACTCTGGGGGGGTACTGAGTCCCACACACTCTGGGGAGGGGGGCGGTACTGAGTCCCACACACTCTGGGGGGGGGGTACTGAGTCCCACACACTCTGGGGGGGCAGTACTGAGTCCCACACACTCTGGGGGGGGGGTACTGAGTCCCACACACTCTGGGGGGGCAGTACTGAGTCCCACACACTCATCATCGCACAAAGCAAGGTCAGTACTAGGCTCAGTACCAGGTCCCTTGCTTTTTGTGGTATATATCAATGATCTAGGCTTGAATATAGGGGGTATGATTAAGAACTTTGCAGTTGACATTAAAATCGATTGTGTGGTTGATACTGAAGAAGGAAGCTGTAGACTGCAGGAAGATATCAATAAATTGGTCAGGTGGGCAGAACAGTGGCAACTGGAATTCAATCTGGAGAAGTGTGAGGTAATGCATTTGGGGAGAGCTAACAAGGAAAGGGAATACACATTAAATGGTAGGACAGGGAGTAGTGTAGAGGAACAAAGGGACCTTGGAGTGCATGTCCACAGATCCCTGAAGGTAGCGGCCAGGTAGATAAGGTGGTTAAGAAGGCACACGGAATGCTTGCCTTTATTAGCCGTGGCATAGAATACAAGAGCAGGGGGGTTATGCTTCAACTGTATAAAACACTAGTTAGGCCTCAGCTACAGTACTGCGTGCAGTTCTGGTCACCACATTACAGGAAGGATGTGATTGCACTAGAGAGGGTACAGAGGAGATTTACAAGGATGTTGCTGGGAGTAGAGAATCTTAGCTATGAGGAAAGACTGGATCGGCTGGGTCTGTTTTCCTTGGAACAGAGGAGGCTGAGGGGAGACCTTATTGAGGTGTATAAAATTATGAGGGGCCTAGATAGAGTGGATAGAAAGGACCTATTTCCCTTAGCAGAGGGGTCAATAACCAGGGGGCACAGATTTAAAGTAATTGGTGGAAGGTTTAGAGGGGATTTGAGGGCAAATTTCATCACCCAGAGGGTGGTGGGGGTCTGGAACTCACTGCCTGAAAGGGTGGTAGAGGCAGAAACCCTAACCACATTTAGAAAGTACTTGGATGTGCACTTGGGATGCTGTAACCTGCAGGGCTACGGACCAAGAGCTGGGAAGTGGGATTAGGCTGGATAGCTCTTTGTTGGCCGGCACAGACACGATGGGCCGAAATGGCCTCCTTCCGTGCTGTAACTTCCTATGATTCTATCCACACCCGTCAGTGCCATTATTACACAGAAATAGAGAACGCAAGAGAGATCGAGACAGAGCACGCGAGACAGACCGCGCGAGCGAGCAACAGAGCGACAGTGCGCGCGCGCGCGCGCGCCAGAGAGACAGAGCGCGCCAGAGAGAGAGACAGAGCGCGCCAGAGAGACAGAGCGCGCCAGAGAGAGACAGAGCGCGCCAGAGAGAGAGACAGAGCGCGCCAGAGAGAGACAGAGCGCGCCAGAGACAGAGCGCGCCAGAGAGACAGAGCGCGCCAGAGAGAGACAGAGCGCGCCAGAGAGAGACAGAGCGCGCCAGAGAGAGACAGAGCGCGCCAGAGAGACAGAGCGCGCCAGAGAGACAGAGCGCGCCAGAGAGAGAGACAGAGCGCCAGAGAGAGAGACAGAGCGCCAGAGAGAGACAGAGCGCGCCAGAGAGAGAGACAGAGCGCGCCAGAGAGAGAGACAGAGCGCGCCAGAGAGAGAGACAGAGCGCGCCAGAGAGAGAGACAGAGAGCGCCAGAGAGAGAGACAGAGCGCGCCAGAGAGAGAGACAGAGAGCGCCAGAGAGACACAGAGCGCCAGAGAGAGACAGAGAGCGCGCCAGAGAGAGCGGATATCACGTTATTAAATCCCCGACACCAGACCCCCCCCCCGCCCCGACCCACATACACCCTGGACCCCAGTCCCCAGACGCCTAGACACCAAGTCCCCAAACGTCCAGTACCCGCCTCTTGCTGTCAGTTTACCAGGTAACGGAGTTCCTGAATGCTGCAAATACAAAGATTCCAGAGCCCAGGGTGAAGGCAGCTTTCTTCACAGAATCCCAAACATGTCTCTCCTACAAACCAAACAACAAGCGGGGAAATTAATAAAATTACACACAGACCACTCGCCAAAGTCAGAGGAATCCCCGCACGCCGCACCCCGGTAACCCCGTACGCCGCACACCGGTAACCCCGTCCCCAGCACCCCGTCCCCCGCACCCCGGTAACCCCGTCCCCCGCACCCCGGTAACCCCATACGCCGCATCCGCCGCATCCCGGTATCCCCGTCCCCCGGGTAACACCGTCCCCCGCACCCCGTCCCCCGGTAACCCCGTCCCCCGGTAACCCCGCACGCCGCACCCCGGTAACCCCGTCCCCCGCACACCGGTAACCCCGTCCCCCGCACACCGGTAACCCCGTCCCCCGCACACCGGTAACCCCGTCCCCCGCACACCGGTAACCCCGTCCCCCGCACCCCGGTAACCCCGTCCCCCGCCACACCCCGGTAACCCCGTCCCCCGCACCCCGGTAACCCCGTCCCCCGCCACACCCCGGTAACCCCGTCCCCCGCACACCGGTAACCCCGTCCCCCGCACACCGGTAACCCCGTCCCCCGCACACCGGTAACCCCGTCCCCCGCAAACCGGTAACCCCGTCCCCCGCACACCGGTAACCCCGTCCCCCGCACACCGGTAACCCCGTCCCCCGCACACCGGTAACCCCGTCCCCCGCACCCCGGTAACCCCGTCCCCCACACCCCGGTAACCCCGTCCCCCGGTAACCCCGTCCCCGCCGCCCCCCGCACCTCGGTAACCCCGTACGCCGCACCGCGGTAACCCGGCAACCCCGTCCCCGGTAACCCCGTCCCCGCACCCCGGTAACCCCGTACGCCGCACCCCGGTAACCTCGTCCCCCGCACGCTGCACCCCGGTAACCCCGTCCCCCGCACCCCAGTAACCCCATCCCTCGCATCCCGATAACCCCGTCCCCCGGTAACCCCGTCCCCCGCACTCCGGTAACCCCGTCCCCCGCGCCCAGATAACCCCGTCCCCTGCACGCCGCACACCGGTAACCCCGTCCCCCGCACCCGGCAACCCCGTCCCCCGCACGCCGGTAACACCGTCCGCCGTACCCCGGTAACCCCGTCCCCCGCACCCCGGTAACCCCGTCCGCCGCACCCCGGTTAACAACGTCCCCCGCACGCCGCACCCCGGTAACCCCGTCCGCCGCACCGCGGTAACCCCGTCCGCCGCACCCGGGTAACCCCGTCCGCCGCACCCCAGTAACCCCGACCGCCGCACCCCGGTAACCCCGTCCCCCGCAAGCCGCACCCCGGTAACCCCGTCCCCCGCACCCCAGTAACCCCGGCAACCCCGTCCCCCACACGCCGTACCCTGGTAACCCCGTCCCCCGCACACTCCGTCCCCCGCACCCCGGTAACCCCGTCCCCCGCACCCCGGTAACCCCATCCCCCGCATGCCATACCCCGGTAACCCCGTCCCCCGCACGCCGCCCCCCGGTAACCCCGTCCCCCGTAAGCCGTACCCCGGTAACCCCGTCCCCCGCACCCCAGTAACCCCATCTCCCGCACACTGTACCCCGGTAACCCCCTCCCCCACACCCCGGTAACCCCATCCCCCGCACGCTGTACCCTGGTAACCCCGTCCCCCGCACGCTGTACCCCGGTAACCCCGTCCCCCGCACACTGTACCCCAGTAACCCCGTCCCCTGCACACTGTACCCCGGTAACCCCGTCCCCCACACACTGTACCCCAGTAACCCCGTCCCCTGCACACTGTACCCCGGTAACCCCGTCCCCCACACACTGTACCCCGGTAACCCCGTCCCCCACACACTGTACCCCGGTAACCCCGTCCCCCACACACTGTACCCCGGTAACCCCGTCCCCATGCACGCTGTACCCCGGTAACCCCGTCCCCCACACACTGTACCCCGGTAACCCCGTCCCCCACACACTGTACCCCGGTACCGCCATCATGTACTCGGTTTAACCCATCTCAGAAACAGTTGCTGTCATTGTGATTTTGAAATCCACAGTCTTGCTGTCAGGTGACACGAAGCTGAGGTCACAGTGACCAGCATCGAGAGGGACCTTCGATCCACGCTGCCCGGGAGGGCAGCAGCAGGAACAGGAAGGGATAACGTGAGGATTGCCCCTGCTCTTTACACCATCCTCACCCTGGGCAATATTCCAGATAGCTGTGGCGCACTCTGTAATAAAGGCAGATCACATGGCTTGTGTTTCGATTGGCACAGGGACCGGAGGGGATAAACTTTCTGTACCTGTCTCTGTGGTGCCGCAGAATCGGGCTGCTCACCCCAACCTCGCATCTGTGGATTGAAAAGCACAAACTTCAGTCGCTAAACGTCACCAGAACGTTAGAGTCGCACTCTGACAGAAGGAAAGTTGCTTGCTGTGTACAACCTCTCCAGCTCCCTGTACAGACCCGACAATACAAGGAACGGTTTCTGGGCTCCAGCCCTCACTCTGACATTAAATCACTTTCACTCGACTCAATCTGCATTCTACTGGACATGGGTCTCGGAGTGTTTGATGGGACAGTGTAGAGGGAGCTTTACTCTGTATCTAACCCGTGCTGTACCTGCCCTGGGAGTGTTTCATGGGACAGTGTAGAGGGAGCTTTACTCTGTATCTAACCCGTGCTGTACCTGCCCTGGGAGTGTTTCATGGGACAGTGTAGAGGGAGCTTTACTCTGTATCTAACCCATGCTGTACCTGCCCTGGGAGTGTTTCATGGGACAGTGTAGAGGGAGCTTTACTCTGTATCTAACCCGTGCTGTACCTGCCCTGGGAGTGTTTGATGGGACAGTGTAGAGGAAGCTTTACTCTGTATCTAACCTGTGCTGTACCTGTCCTGGGAGTGTTTGATGGGACAGTGTAGGGGGAGCTTTACTCTGTATCTAACCCGTGCTGTACCTGTCCTGGGAGTGTTTGATGGGACAGTGTAGGGGGAGCTTTACCCTGTATCTAACCCGTGCTGTACCTGCCCTGGGAGTGTTTGATGGGACAGTGTAGAGGGAGCTTTACCCTGTATCTAACCCGTGCTGTACCTGCCCTGGGAGTGTTTGATGGGACAGTGTAGGGGGAGCTTTACCCTGTATCTAACCCGTGCTGTACCTGTCCTGGGAGTGTTTGATGGGACAGTGTAGAGGGAGCTTTACTCTGTACCTAACCCGTGCTGTACCTGCCCTGGGAGTGTTTGATGGGACAGTGTAGAGGGAGCTTTACTCTGTATCTAACCCGTGCTGTACCTGCCCTGGGAGTGTTTGATGGGACAGTGTAGAGGGAGCTTTACCCTGTATCTAACCCGTGCTGTACCTGCCCTGGGAGTGTTTGATGGGACAGTGTAGAGGGAGCTTTACTCTGTATCTAACCCGTGCTGTACCTGCCCTGGGAGTGTTTGATGGGACAGTGTAGAGGGAGCTTTACTCTGTATCTAACCCGTGCTGCAGCTGCCCTGGGAGTGTTTGATGGGACAGTGTAGAGGGAGCTTTACTCTGTATCTAACCCGTGCTGTACCTGCCCTGGGAGTGTTTGATGGGACAGTGTAGAGGGAGCTTTACTCTGTATCTAACCCGTGCTGTACCTGCCCTGGGAGTGTTTGATGGGACAGTGTAGAGGGAGCTTTACTCTGTATCTAACCCGTGCTGTACCTGCCCTGGGAGTGTTTGATGGGACAGTGTAGAGGGAGCTTCACTCTGTATCTAACCCGTGCTGTACCTGCCCTGGGAGTGTTTGATGGGACAGTGTAGAGGGAGCTTTACTCTGTATCTAACCCGTGCTGTACCTGCCCTGGGAGTGTTTGATGGGACAGTGTAGAGGGAGCTTTACTCTGTATCTAACCCGTGCTGTACCTGCCCTGGGAGTGTTTGATGGGACAGTGTAGAGGGAGCTTCACTCTGTATCTAACCCGTGCTGTACCTGCCCTGGGAGTGTTTGATGGGACAGTGTAGAGGGAGCTTTACTCTGTATCTAACCCATGCTGTACCTGCCCTGGGAGTGTTTGATGCGACAGTGTAGAGGGAGCTTTACTCTGTATCTAACCCGTGCTGTACCTGCCCTGGGAGTGTTTGATGGGACAGTGCAGAGGGAGCTTTACTCTGTATCTAACCCATGCTGTACCTGCCCTGGGAGTGTTTGATGGGACAGTGTAGAGGAAGCTTTACTCTGTATCTAACCCATGCTGTACCTGCCCTGGGAGTGTTTGATGGGACAGTGTAGAGGGAACTTTACTCTGTATCTAACCCGTGCTGTACCTGCCCTGGGAGTGTTTGATGGGACAGTGTAGAGGAAGCTTTACTCTGTATCTAACCCATGCTGTACCTGCCCTGGGAGTGTTTGATGGGACAGTGTAGAGGAAGCTTTACTCTGTATCTAACCCATGCTGTACCTGCCCTGGGAGTGTTTGATGGGACAGTGTAGAGGAAGCTTTACTCTGTATCTAACCCATGCTGTACCTGCCCTGGGAGTGTTTAATGGGACAGTGTAGAGGGAGCTTTACTCTGTATCTAACCCTGTGCTGTACCTGCCCTGGGAGTGTTTGATGGGACAGTGTAGAGGGAGCTTTACTTTGTATCTAACCCGTGCTGTACCTGCCCTGGGAGTGTTTGATGGGACAGTGTAGAGGGAGCTTTACTCTGTATCTAACCCTGTGCTGTACCTGCCCTGGGAGTGTTTGATGGGACAGTGTAGAGGGAGCTTTACTTTGTATCTAACCCATGCTGTACCTGCCCTGGGCGTGTTTGATGGGACAGTGTAGAGGGAGCTTTACTCTGTATCTAACCCGTGCTGTACCTGCCCTGGGAGTGTTTGATGGGACAGTGTAGAGGGAGCTTTACCCTGTATCTAACCCGTGCTGTACCTGCTCTGGGAGTGTTTGATGGGACAGTGTAGAGGGAGCTTTACTCTGTATCTAACACGTGCTGTACCTGCCCTGGGAGGATTTGATGGGACAGTTTAGAGGAAGCTTTGCTCTGTATCTAACCCATGCTGTACCTGTCCTGGGAGTGTTTGATGGGACAGTGTAGAGGGAGCTTTACTCTGTATCTAACCCTGTGCTGTACCTGCCCTGGGAGTGTTTGATGGGACAGTGTAGAGGGAGCTTTACTTTGTATCTAACCCATGCTGTACCTGCCCTGGGAGTGTTTGATGGGACAGTGTAGAGGGAGCTTTACTCTGTATCTAACCCGTGCTGTACCTGCCCTGGGAGTGTTTGATGGGACAGTGTAGAGGGAGCTTTACCCTGTATCTAACCCATGCTGTACCTGCCCTGGGAGTGTTTGATGGGACAGTGTAGAGGGAGCTTTACCCTGTATCTAACCCATGCTGTACCTGCTCTGGGAGTGTTTGATGGGACAGTGTAGAGGGAGCTTTACTCTGTATCTAACACGTGCTGTACCTGCCCTGGGAGTGTTTGATGGGACAGTGTAGAGGGAGCTTTACTCTGTATGTAACGTGTGCTGTACCTGCCCTGGGAGTGTTTGATGGGACAGTGCAGAGGGAGCTTTGCTCTGTATCTAACCCATGCTGTACCTGCCCTGGGAGTGTTTGATGGGACAGTGTAGAGGGAGCTTTACTCTGTATCTAACCCATGCTGTACCTGCTCTGGGAGTGTTTGATGGGACAGTGTAGAGGGAGCTTTACTCTGTATCTAACCCGTGCTGTACCTGCCCTGGGAGTGTTTGATGGGACAGTGTAGAGGGAGCTTTACTCTGTATCTAACCCGTGCTGTACCTGCCCTGGGAGTGTTTGATGGGACAGTGCAGAGGGAGCTTTGCTCTGTATCTAACCCGTGCTGTACCTGCCCTGGGAGTGTTTGATGGGACAGTGTAGAGGGAGCTTTACTCTGTATCTAACCCATGCTGTGCCTGCCCTGGGAGTGTTTGATGGGACAGTTTAGAGGAAGCTTTACTCTGTATCTAACCCATGCTGTGCCTGCCCTGGGAGTGTTTGTTGGGACAGTGTAGAGGGAGCTTTACTCTGTATCTAACCCGTGCTGTACCTGCCCTGGGAGTGTTTGATGGGACAGTTTAGAGGAAGCTTTGCTCTGTATCTAACCCATGCTGTACCTGTCCTGGGAGTGTTTGATGGGACAGTGTAGAGGAAGCTTTGCTCTGTATCTAACCCGTGTTGCTCCGGCAACGCAGAGCTAATACTGACTACTGCACACGTTAAGACTCCGTGTAACTGTTTGTATCAACAACAACAACTTGTAGTTAACGCAGTAACATGTCCCAGGGTGTTTCACAGGAGTGATAATCAAACAAAATTTGAACTGAGCCACATAAGGAGATATTAGGACAGGTGACGGTCAAAGACGTAGGTTTTAAGGAGCGTCTTAAAAGGAGGAAAGAGTGGTAGAGAGGTTTAGTGAGTGAATTGCAGAGCTTAGGGCCTCGGCAGCTGAAGGCACAGGTGCCAATGGTGGAGCGATTAAATTCAGGGGTGCGCAGAAGGCCAGAATTGGAGGAGCGCAGAGATCTCGGGGGGCTGGAGGAGGTTACAGAGATAGGGAGGAGCGAGGCCATGGAGGGATTTGAAAACAAGGATGAGAATTTTCAAATCGAGGCGCTGCTTAACCGGGAGCCAATGTGGGTCAGCGAGCACAGGGGGTGATGGGTGAACGGGACTTGGCAGCAGAGTTTGGATCAGCTGATGTTTACGGACTCCTGTTTGCTTTTATCTAACTACACAAGCTCCTACTTTAACTGAAGCCCCAACATAATGAGTTACAGAGAATCGAGTAGTAGGTCAGGTCAGTAGTAAATTGGGTAATCCCTCGTTCAAACTAACTGCCCCTCATGCTATTGTCCGTTCATAAAGTACCAGATTAGCTCAGCACACTCATTCCTGTCTCGAAAAAATTTTTTGGATTTTTATAGAGCCTTTCACGGCCACAGGACAATCCAAAACACTTGACAGCCAATGAATTATTTCAAAGCACAGTCAGAAAGTCATGGGTTCAAGTCCCACTCCAGAGGCTTGCATCAAAGCCGAGGCCAACTCCGTCATTTCACAATCCCGACACTCCCATACTTTCCAGCAGGCGCTATGGTTAGTGATCGGAGCAGGAACCCGGGCTGTTTTTTTCCTCTATCCTCACCCAGGGCGACTGAAGTTTAGCGCAGCGCCCAGAGGTCAGCACAGACCGGGCGTGGTACAGTTGGTGCGCGCACACCTGGAACAGAATTTCAGTTCTTGGCCAAATTATGCTCAGTGCACAATATGAAAGAAAACACAGTGAGACGACCACTGCTATACGACTTCGATCCCACTCATGATTTGCCAAATGATAGCCTCACAACACATTCCACACCAGCCTCGCAGCTTGAATTAAGACAGTGAACAGTCTGCGGCCTGCACCCTGGCTTGCAGGAAACTATCTCGCTCCCAGTTTGCAGACGGCACATATTTTACCTCTTA
The DNA here is from genome assembly GCF_052327205.1 of Somniosus microcephalus. Classification (NCBI taxonomy): domain Eukaryota; kingdom Metazoa; phylum Chordata; class Chondrichthyes; order Squaliformes; family Somniosidae; genus Somniosus; species Somniosus microcephalus. The sequence goes on from NC_140994.1 coordinate 273,104,473, forward strand.
AGTCAGTCGTGGCTCAGTGGGCAGCACTCTCGCCTGAGTCGGAAAGCCGTGGTTTCAAGTCCCACTACAGAGACTTGAGCAGATATATCTAGCCTGACACTCCAGTGCAGTACTGCGGGAGTGCCGCACTGTCGGAGGGGCAGTACTGAGGGAGCGCCGCACTGTCGGAGGGGCAGTACTGAGGGAGGGCCGCACTGTCGGAGGGCCAGTACTGAGGGAGCGCCGCACTGTCGGAGGGGCAGTACTGAGGGAGGGCCGCACTGTCGGAGGGCCAGTACTGAGGGAGCGCCGCACTGTCGGAGGGCCAGTACTGAGGGAGGGCCGCACTGTCGGAGGGCCGCACTGTCGGAGGGCCAGTACTGAGGGAGCGCTGCACTGTCGGCGGGCCAGTACTGAGGGAGCGCTGCACTGTCGGAGGGGCAGTACTGAGGGAGCGCTGCACTGTCGGAGGGGCAGTACTGAGGGAGCGCTGCACTGTCGGAGGGCCAGTACTGAGGGAGCGCTGCACTGTCGGAGGGCCAGTACTGAGGGAGGGCCGCACTGTCGGAGGGCCAGTACTGAGGGAGCGCTGCACTGTCGGAGGGCCAGTACTGAGGGAGCGCTGCACTGTCGGAGGGCCATAACTGAGGGAGCGCTGCACTGTCGGAGGGGCAGTACTGAGGGAGCGCTGCACTGTCGGAGGGGCAGTACTGAGGGAGCGCTGCACTGTCGGAGGGGCAGTACTGAGGGAGCGCTGCACTGTCGGAGGGCCAGTACTGAGGGAGCGCCGCACTGTCGGAGGGCCAGTACTGAGGGAGCGCTGCACTGTCGGAGGGGCAGTACTGAGGGAGCGCTGCACTGTCGGAGGGGCAGTACTGAGGGAGCGCTGCACTGTCGGAGGGCCAGTACTGAGGGAGCGCTGCACTGTCGGAGGGGCAGTACTGAGGGAGCGCCGCTCTGTCGGAGGGGCAGTACTGAGGGAGCGCCGCTCTGTCGGAGGGGCAGTACTGAGGGAGCGCCGCTCTGTCGGAGGGGCAGTACTGAGGGAGCGCCGCACTGTCGGAGGGGCAGTACTGAGGGAGCGCCGCACTGTCGGAGGGACAGTAGTGAGGGAGTGCCGCACTGTCGGAGGTGTCGTCTTTTGGATGAGACGTTAAACCGAGGCCCCGGCTGCTCTCTCAGGTGGACGTAAAAGATCCCATGGCACTATTTCGAAGAGGAGCAGGGGAGTTCTCCCCGGTGTCCTGGCCAATATTTATCCCTCAATTAACATAACAAAAATAGATGATCTGGTCATTTATCACATTGCTGTTTGTGGAAGCTTGCTGTGCGAAATTGGCTCCCGCGTTTCCTACATTCCAACAGTGACTACACTTTAATAAGTGCTTCATTGGCTGTCAAACACTTTAGGACGTCCGGTGGTCATGAAAGGCGCTGTAAAATGCAAGTTTTTCTTTTCTTAGCAGCAGTCTGCATTGTCTCAGGTTCTAAGTGTCACCTTACCTTTGGGTTTGATACAAAATCCGCCTTTTTTGCAGGTGAAGGATCCGCTCGCTCGCTGCGGAGACTGGAAGCAGCTGTCAGTAACTGAGCCCACTCTCTGTGTCTCTCTCACTGGTACTGCAACTCCTCTCACCTTACCTGCCCAATAAAACATTCATTGCTGTTGAATTATTGCTGAGGTTTCTGCACTCGCTGCATTAACCCTTCCGCAGGCGGAACCGCAGCCCTGAGTTGGGACCAATGATGGGGATTCGGGGATGGGGGGAATTGTGGGATGGGGGGAATTGGGGATGGGGGGAATTGGGGGATGGGGCGAATTGGGGGATGGGGGGAATTGGGGGATGGGGGGGAATTGGGGGATGGGGGATGGGGGAATTGGGGGATGGGGGGAATTGGGGGATGGGGGAATTGGGGATGGGGAAATTGGGGGATGGGGAAATTGGGGATGCGGGGAATTGGGGGAAATTGGGGGATGGGAAATAGTGGAAATTGGGGGAGGGGGATATGGGATTGGGGGGGATATGGGATTGGGGGGGATATGGGATTGGGGGGGATATGGGATTGGGGGGGATATGGGATTGGGGGGGATATGGGATTGGGGGGGATATGGGATTGGGGGGATATGGGATTGGGGGGGGATATGGGATTGGGGGGAGATATGGGATTGGGGGGATATGGGATTGGGGGGGATATGGGATTGGGGGATATGGGATTGGGGGGATATGGGATTGGGGGGGGGATATGGGATTGGGGGGGGATATGGGATTGGGGGGGGATATGGGATTGGGGGGGATATGGGATTGGGGGGGA
>NC_140994.1:273107264-273139764 GCF_052327205.1 Somniosus microcephalus
TGTGAGAGAGGAGAGTGTGAGAGGTGAGAGAGGAGAGTGAGAGAGGAGAGAGAGGAGAGTGTGAGAGAGGAGAGTGTGAGAGAGGAGAGTGTGAGAGGAGAGTGTGAGAGAGGAGAGTGTGAGAGGTGAGAGAGGAGAGTGTGAGAGGTGAGAGAGAGAGAGAGGAGAGTGTGAGAGAGGAGAGTGTGAGAGGTGAGAGAGGAGAGTGTGAGAGGTGAGAGAGGAGAGAGGAGAGAGGAGAGTGTGAGAGAGGAGAGTGTGAGAGGTGAGAGAGGAGAGTGTGAGAGGTGAGAGAGGAGAGAGAGAGGAGAGTGTGAGAGAGGAGAGTGTGAGAGGAGAGTGTGAGAGAGGAGAGAGAGGAGTGTGTGAGAGAAGGCTGAAGATGGGCTGCTGAATTTTTAGTGTTTTTAGTGTTTGAAGTGGGGAAAAAAAGGTTCATTTCAAGTTTAAAAAGGTTTTAAAGTTAAATTTAGTTCTAGTTAAGTTAGTTTAGTTTTGTTTAGTTAAGTTTAAGTATAGTTTAGTTAAGTAAGGAAGGAAAAGACCACCAAAGAGACCACCAAAGGAAAAAAAAACCCAGAGGAAATTAGAAAAAAAAAGCCAAAGAAAAAAAAAGAAATAAGGGGAAAAAAAATATACAAACCAAAGAACAGCGGCCACACGGGGCCACAGCAGCAGCAGAAGCAAGGTGACTCGGCCGCATCGGGAACCGAGGTGCGGTGACTCGGCGAAGGCCGCACGGAGACGCAGCGGCAGCCGGAGCGAGGAGACTCGGGGAGGCCGCTTCGGGAAACGAGGCGAATCGGGGAGGCCGCACGGAGACGCAGCGGCAGCCGGAACGAGGTGACTCGGGGAGCCCGAGCGGCGAACGAGACACGCCCGATCGGCGGCCGCAGTCCAGCACCCGAGCGACGACCGCAGTCCAGCACCCGAGCGACGACCGCAGTCCAGCACCCGAACGGCGAACGAGGCACAGCCCGAGCGGCGGCTGGGATAGAAAGCCCGGGAAAGGCCCGAGGAGCCAGGTCCAGAGACCTCTGAAGAGAAGGGGAGCAACCAGAAGGCTTCCAGAAGCAAACCAAGACTGTGAGTACAGGGCCCAGGGAGGGAGACTGAAGCCAGGAAAGGCCCGAGGAGCCAGGCCGAGACAGAGGCACAGAGACCTCTGAGGGGGAGGGGAACAGCCCGAAGGCACCGGGAAACAGCGGCTCACAGACCCAGACCTGAGAAGGGTGAACCCAGAAGCCGAGGCCCAGGGACCACGGGGTCGGAGAGGGGGACCGGGAAAGTTCGCGAACAGGGAGAGGGAAACACCAAACCCGGGGCCCCAGAAAAGCTTATTCTAAGATCAACAATACTTTACCAAAAATGAGCGAATCAGAAGATCCACAACAGCCCCGCTTCCAGATTCCCCCCAACACCGCAAAAAAAGCTATAAAAGCGATCAAGCATGAGCAGATGAGAGAAAAACCAGAAACACTTTTTGCTGACTGTTACAACAATGGGACAAAAAGTAACCTCATTTTCTACTCAGATCAGCCAGCGGCTTGGATCACAGCAATAAAATCACACTATACCAATGTTAAGCTAGAAAATACCGCAAATGGGTCCAAAATGAAAATTAACACACAGGAGACAGTTCAACCACGACGGTCAACGCGTACAATACCGGAACAATATTAGTGCAAGGCAACCTCGACAAATTTGCAACGGCCTTCAGGACACTGAAAAGATTAACTCAGGGGGGAAAGAACAGCCCCAGAGTGGCCCGCACTCCCCCCAACATTGACAACTTACCAGGAGAAAATCTGCCTGGTCAGGAGGTGAACGAGCCACACAGTTCAAACCAGACACTAACCCCGGGGAACCACAGCCACACGATACAACTGACAAACCCCAGGGAGGAAGCCACACATAGCCCCCCTACCATTCCCAGCTCACCAAGAGAAGAGCAGCATAGCCAGGAAGTGAGTGAGCCCTCCAGGGCCGACCAGCCTAGCCAGGAAGTGAGTGAGCCTTCCAGGGCCGACCAGACACATACCCCGGGATCATACAGCCAGATACAACCAAAAGATAAATTTAATCAATTAGAGATAGAGATGGTTAAACTTAGAGAGGACTTCCTCAAAATGAATGACGATCAAAATCAGGAGAGAGAGAGACACAAGAGAGAGCTGAAGCTACTTGAGAACCAGGTGAATCTACTTAGGAATCAGGTGAAAGAGCTGCAGGAAAAAGAAGAGAGCCATAGAGGAGAGATAACACCATTAGACCAGCAACCAGAGGCTAGAGATAAGACAAGACAGAGCCGGACGGAACGGCTGCACTCCCACACGGAACAAAAGCAACAGACACACAATACAAGGGGTGCCACACAGACCGACCAGCATACTGATTCGCAATCTTCCCCCACCACCGTGGAACCACAAGCGAGCCGCTCACAAGAGGTACGCACACACCAGACACCCCAGCCCAGCACACACACTATGAGTCCAAGCGAAAGCCACCAGACAGTAAACACAAACAAGGCTGACGTCGTAATACTCATAGACTCAAATGGGAAATTTCTATGGGAGAAAAAGCTATTCCCTAGAAGTAAAGTAGAAAAGATCTGGTGCCCAACAACAAACAGAGCCATGGGATGGCTGACCAAAGCCAGATTAGGCTCCCCCCAACACATAATAATACACACGGGCACAAATGACCTAAAGACCCAACAGAAAGAAGTAGCAACATCGCTCAGAGCAATGATTAGGAAGGCAAGCAGTACATTTCCAAACACTAGAATCACTGTTTCCACAATATTGCCGAGAACAGACTTCAACAACAACGCAATTCATGAGATAAATGCCAGCATAGCAAGAGACTGCGAATCAAACCACAACGTACACCTGGCCCAACACCCCACCCTCGATGAGGAATGTCTTTACGACCACGTCCACATCCAAAGGCAAAGAATATCGATCTTTGCTAAAGCCCTGAAGGACGTCGCTTTTAACCGGGTCCATACCCAGACTCCAAGAGGACCCCCCCCCCCGACCACCAGAGATCAGCGGGGTACATATCAGGAACACGACAAGGACCACCAACACACCAACCGAGACCAGAAAGGATCCCCATGCAAAACAACAATATCAGACCTGCACCACTCCTGTCCCACAGGGGAATAGGACCGCTCCCAGCCAGACAGAGGGAGAGATGCACAGGACGTACGCAATACCTCAGACAGAAACAATCCATTAAGAGACAATAAGCAGATGTGCAGCAGCATCTACTTCCGCCTTATGGATCAAGGACTAATTAATAGAAAGAACTGTAACCAAATTGTATTAACTTTTATAGACAACTGAAGTGATCTTTTTTTTCCCACACTTAGACACGACAAACACGTACCACTCTTTAACCTATCATAGTAAAAGATCAAACTTAACATGAAATCCTTATATATTTCGACCTGGAATATCCAAGGTCTACGCTCTTCAGTGCGAGAAGTGAAAAGTAGGACCCCAGAGTTCATAGATGAAACTAAAGACCTAGATATTATCATTTTACAGGAAACTTGGTATAAAGGAAAAGGACACACTGGCTGTCCCCAAGGGTACACTGAGCTGGTGGTCCCCTCCAATAAATTACCAAGTGTAACCCAAGGCAGAGACTCCGGAGGCATACTGATCTGGTTTAAAACAGAACTTAAGAATTACATCAAATTTATAAAAAAGGGCGAAAACCATATGTGGCTCAAACTTGAGAGGGAGATTATCTCAAACACCCAAGATGTTTACATTTGCGCACTTTATATCCCTCCAATCGATTCCCCGTACTTTAAAGAGGACACCTTCTCCAACATGGAGGGGGAAATTATCCAATACCAGGCCCAGGGGAATGTGTTGATCTGTGGGGACCTCAATTCAAGAACGGGCGAAGAACCAGACTTCACCAATAATCAGGGAAACAATTACGTTTTCGGGAATAACCACTTTGACATCCCTTCCCTTCCATACAGGCATAACTGCAACAAGCAGTCAAATACCAACGGAAAACAGCTACTACAGCTCTGTCGAAACCTGGGTCTGTACATTGTCAATGGTAGGTTCATAGGAGACCTCCTAGGAAGATCGACCTATTGCTCACCTCTTGGCTGCAGCACAGTAGACTATATGATTACAGACTTAGACCCATCCTCTTTCAGAGCATTCACAGTCAAACCACAAACAACACTGTCAGATCACAGTCAAATTACTATGTTCCTCAAAAAGACAGAAACAAACAACATAGAAACACAACCCAGTAAACTGTACAACACCAAAAAATCGTACAGATGGGCCAAAAACGACATGGAAAAATACCAGAAAACAATTAGCAATGCATCAACTCAAGCTCTCTTAGACACCTTTCTGGATAACATATACACTCACAATAAAGAAGGCATAAACCGGGCAGTTAGTAAACTAAACAATATTTTTGATAATTTGGCAACAAATGCAAACTTGAAAGCTCGCAAGAACAAACCCAAAACAAAAAACTATGAAAAATGGTTTGACCGAGATTGCCATAACATGAGGAAAAAACTTAGAAAATTATCAAACCAAAAACACAGACATCCAGAAAACGAGGAACTACGCCTTACTTATTGTCAGACACTAACACAATACAGAAACACACTCAGAACCAAAAAAGAGCAATATATTAAGAATACACTCAGCTCCATGGAGGAATCCATTGATTCCAATTGTTTCTGGGAAAACTTGAAAACACTACACAAAAAACAACAAGACGATTTGGCCATTCAAAATGGGGACACATGGGTAAACCACTTTGAAAAATTATACCAGAAAAACACACTAAGACCAGAGCAACACCAAATATGCAAAAAACTGGAAAAGCTAGAAATGGCCATAAAAGATAACCAAAACCCGCTAGACGCCATAATAACAGAAAAAGAACTTCTTGAAAAACTCAAGGACCTGTGACCAGGAAAAGCCTGCGGGACAGACGGCATACTAAACGAGATGATTAAATACACAGACAACAAAATGAAATTGGCTATCCTAAAACTCTTCAACTTGGTTCTGAGTGTTGGTTATTTCCCTGATATCTGGAACAAAGGACTCATAACGCCCATATACAAAAGTGGGGACAAAATCGACCCAAACAACAGTACAGGACAGATTTGGGTGACAGGATGAGACCCATCAAGAAATGGGCGGACAATTGAACGAACACTTAAACCCATTACACTGTACAAAGAGAAGCCGTTTAACAGCCATCCAGGGCAATCTCCAGACCGATCAATATACAAACCAAGTTACGGTAACAAAGCAAAGACATTATCGGCCCAGGAAGGCCAGTTAAGCTATCACCGACTCCCATTATGAAGACAAAACACCCCTGCAGAGAGTTCTGCCCGCCAAAATTATTACAAAGACAGGACTATGATTTGGCGGGAGATAAGAATGTTCCAAAAGGTATAACTGTGGATTGAGTAAAGTCCATCGGGACTCTCTTCGATCTCTCGCTACGGTTCGGAGACGTCGGTACACTTCAGGCTTCGGTTCGGAACGTGTTCGGTTCGTGGTTCGGTAAACGGTGTCCAGCGGGGTGTTCAGCCGTATGTTCCGCGACTTTGGGAGGTTCAGCCAGGCAAGGCCCAGCCACGACGGGAAGACGACGAGGGAGGCCCGGGTATTTTCTGTCGGGAGATCATCGACGACCCAGGTCGGAGAAGAAGACACTCAGGTCCCAGAGTGTGCATCCAGTTCAACATCACATCGGTAACGGATGCACCAGTTCTTCAACATCAGCGCTCACCAAGGCTGTATCGGCTGCCTCCTCACAGGAGAACCAAGAGGAAAACAAGCTGCGCCAGAAGCTTCCAAACCCACGTGACGACGGAAAGCTGTGTCGAAAGGCTGCAAAGCCTTTTTCGCAATTCTTAAAGTGGTGAGCATAATCCCGAGTCCCTCAAATCGAAACTTAGTTAGGTTTAGGGGAGGGGGTTAAGGGTAATTGTAATGTGTTACCCCTTTCACGATGTGCCGTGTGTTCCCCATTTCTATAGAGTTAAGTTTATAGATGTGTGCATGCTTGTAGTTGCTTTAATCTGTGCTTATGACATGTATTTTATAATGCTGCAAACTGTTCAATAAAGGCATCCATTTCGTGCTATTCGACCTGGTCTATTGAGTTTTCTCTGCACTACAGCTCCCTGCACCTAAGCCCAAGGTCTAGAACCGTAGGGAAGAGTGGGTCGAACCACTCACGGGTAATTATTGCAAGAAGCCTGGCAGGAGACCAGAGCAAGCAAGAGAAACCCCCTACACACTGAACAACAGCAGCAGACACACAATACAAGGGGTGCCACACAGACCGACCAGCATACTGAAGCTCAGACTTCCCCCACCACTGTGGGACCACAAGCGAGCCGCTCACAAGAGGAGCGCACACACTAGACACGACCACCCCAGTCCAACACACACCCTATAAGTTCAGGCGAAAGCCACCAGACAGTAAACACCAACAAGGCTGACATCGTAATACTCATAGGCCTAGAAATTCAGTTAGGGGCGCCCAGCTCGCCTGGGCGCCGGAATTACCGCTGCGCGCGGAGCCACTTGCGCCAGCGGGAAATTCAGTTTCAGCGCCCCAAGTGGAAGCCGGCCCCTAAACAAGGGTTTCGGCGCCCCGCTTGGGGCGCTGAAACTGAATATCGGCGTGCAAAGTGCCGCAGCGCCACCCGCTGCGGCACGGCAGCCTGCGGTACTGCAGGCCTTCCTCTCATTCTTAAGGGGGAGGTGCCTGCAACAGCGCGATCCCCGCTCGCGAGTGCCGGCAAATGAGCCCGGCACCAAGGAGAAGTGCCGGGCTCTCTGGAAACAGCCAGCAATGGTTGTAGGAGGCCGGGGAAGGAGGTGCGGGCAGGCGGCCGCCGAAAAAGCGGCCGGCCGCACCTCCACCTTAACTCGCCCCACTACCGGCACAGGTAGGCCCCGTGTACCGGTCGCTGTTTGCGGCCGGCGTGGGGGAGGCAGCAGCAACCAAATATGGCCAGCGGGGCGCTGCGCACACCGATGACGTCATCGGTGGCGGCGCAGCGCTACTGGCTAGTGCCGCCATTAGCGCCCCGCTAAATATCGCGGTAGGTTTGCACAGTGGCGCAAAAGCCCTCTTTGGGCGCAAACTGGTGGCGCAGGCCACTGAATTTCTAGGCCATAGACTCAAATGGGAAATTTCTATGGGAGAAAAAGCTCTTCCCTAGACATATAGTAAAAAAGATCCGGTGCCCAACAACAGACAGAGCCCTGGAATGGCTGACCAAAACCCGATTAGGCTCCCCCCAACACATAATAACACACACTGGCACAAATGACCTAAAGGCCCAGCAGAAAGGGGTAGCAACATCGCTCAGAGCAGTGATTGAGAAGGCAAGCAATACATTTCCAAACACTAGAATCACTGTTTCCACAATATTGCCGAGAACAGACTTTAACAGCAAAACAATTCATGAGATAAATGCCAGCATAGCAAGAGACTGTGAATTAAAACACAACGTGCACCTGGCCCAACACCCCCCCTCGATGTGGAATGTCTTCACGACCGCGTCCAAATCCACAGGAAACGAATATCGATCTTTGCTAAAGCCCTGAAGGACGTCGCTTTTAACCGGGTCCATACCCAGACTCCAGGAGGACCCCCCCTGACCACCAGAGATCAGCGGGGTACATACCAGGATTACTACAGAGACCACCACCACACCAACCGGGACCAGAGAGGATCCCCATGCACAACAACAATATCAGACCTGCACCACTCCTGTCCTACAGGGGAACAGGACCGCCCCCAGCCAGACAGAGGGAGAGATGCACAGGGCGTACGCAATACCTCAGACAGAGACAATCCATTAAGAGACACTAAGCAGACGTGCAGCATCATCTACTTCCGCCTTATGGATCAGAAAATGAAAAAAAAATCAAGGACTAATTACTAGAATGAATTGTAACCAAGTAGTATTAGCATTTATAGACAATTGAGATGATCTTTTCTCCCCACATTTAGACACGACAAACACGTATCATTCTTTAACCTACCATAGTAAAAGATCAAACTTAACATGAAATCCTTATATATTTCGACCTGGAATATCCAAGGTCTACGCTCTTCGGTGCTCGACGTGAAGAGTAGGACCCCAGAGTTCATAGATGAAAGTAAAGATCTGGATATTATCATTTTACAGGAAACTTGGTATAGAGGAGAAGGACACACTGGCCGTCCCCAAGGGTACACAGAGCTGGTGGTCCCCTCCAATAAATTGCCAGGAGTAACCCAAGGCAGAGACTCCGGAGGCATATTGATTTGGTTTAAAACAGAGCTTAAGAATTGCATCAAATTTATAAAAAAGGGCGAAAACCACATGTGGCTCAAAATTGAGAGGGGGATTATCTCTAACCCCCAAGATGTTTTCATTTGCGCACTCTATATCCCCCCAATGGAATCCCCGTACTTTAAAGAGGACACCTTCTCCAACATGGAGAGGGAGATTATCCAATTCCAGGCCCAAGGGAACGTGTTGATCTGTGGTGACCTCAATTCAAGAACTGGCGAAGAACCAGACTTCACCAATAATCAGGGAAACAATTACATATTCAGGAATAACGACTTCGATAGCCCTTCCCATCCATACAGGCATAACTGTGCCAAGCAGACAAATACCAATGGAAAACAGCTCCTGCAGCTCTGTCGAAGCCTGGGTCTGTACATTGTCAATGGTAGGTTCATGGGAGACCTCCTAGGAAGATCGACCTATTGCTCACCTCTTGGCTGTAGCACCGTAGACTATATGATTACGGATTTGGACCCATCCTCTTTCAGAGCATTCACAGTCAAACCACAAACAACACTGTCAGACCACAGTCAAATTACTATGTATCTTAAAAAGACAGAAACAACCAACACAGAAACACAACCCAGTAAGCTGTACAACACCAAAAAATCGTACAGATGGGCCAAAAACAGCACGGAAAAATACCAGAAAGCAATTAGCAATGAATCAACTCAAGCTCTATTGGACACCTTTCTGGATAACATATACACTCACAATAAAGAAGGCGTAAACCAGGCAGTGAATAACCTAAACAATATTTTTGATAATTTGGCAACAAGGTCAAACTTGAAAGCTCGCAAGAACAAACCCAAAACAAAAAACTATGAAAAATGGTTTGACCCAGATTGCCATAACATGAGGAAAAAATTTAGAAAAATATCAAACCAAAAACACAGACAGCCAGAAAACGAAGAATTACGCCTTACTTATTGTCAGACACTAACACAATACAGAAACATACTCAGAACCAAAAAAGAGCAGTATATTAAGAATACACTCAGCTCCATTGTGGAATCCATTGATTCCAATTGTTTCTGGGACAACTGGAATACATTACACAAAAAACAACACGACGAATTGGCCATTCAAAATGGAGACACATGGGAAAACCACTTTGAAAAATTATACCAGAAAAACACACTAAGGCCAGAGCAACACCAAATATGCAAAAAACTGGAAAAGGTCGAAATGGCCATAAAAGATAACCAAAACCCGCTAGACTCCGTAATAACAGAAAAAGAACTAGTTGAAAAACTCAAGGACCTGCGACCAGGAAAAGCTTGCGGTGCAGACGGCATACTAAGTGAGATGATTAAACACACAGACGATAAAATGAAACTGGCTATCCTAAAACTCTTCAACTTGGTTCTGAGTGTCGGTTACTTCCCTGATATCTAGAACAAAGGACACATAACGCCCATATACAAAAGTGGGGACAAAGTAGACCCAAATAACTATCGAGGCATCTGTGTAAACAGTAACCTGGGGAAGGTATTCTGTAGTAGCATAAACAAAAGACTTATAAACTTCCTTGAGGAGCACAATGTCTTGAATAGAAGCCAAATTGGATTCCTGCCAAACTATAGAACATCAGATCATATCTTCACCCTACAGACCCTAATTGACAAACACGTTCATCAAAACAAAAGCAAAATCTAAGCATGCTTTATAGATTTCCAGAAGGCTTTCGATTCCATCTGGCACGACGGTTTATTCCTGAAACTTATCGAAAGCGGGGTAGGGGGAAAAACATATGATGTAATTAAATCAATGTATACAAACAACAAATGTGCAGTTAAAATTGGAGACAAACAAACTAAATACTTCCCAAGGGGGTGGGGGGTGACGCAGGGCTCGCCCATCTCACCGACACTCTTTAATATTTACATAAATGAATTGGCAAAACTACTTGAACAATCTACAGCACCCGGCCTCACCCTATATGAATCCAAGGTTAAATTCCTCCTCTATGCAGATGACCTGGTTCTGCTGTCACCAACTAAGGAGGGTCTACAGCAGAACCTGGATCTTCTGGAGTCGTTATGCCAGACCTGGGCCCTGACAATAAATCCCCAAAAAACCAAAGTCCTTGTGTTCCAGCAAAGATCCAGACATCAGGGACCCAAAATAAATTTCACACTAGGAACAACCAAAATTGAACAAACCACTAACTACACATACTTGGGCTTAAAAATCAGTTCTACAGGAAATTTTCATCTGGCTGTGAATGAACTGAAAGAGAAAGCAAGAAGGGCTTTCTATGCCATTAAAAAATCAATCCAAATAGAAATCCCAATTAGCATTTGGCTCAAAATGTTTAAATCAGTAATTGAACCAATTGCACTCTATGGCAGTGAGGTGTGGGGACCGCTAATACAACAAGAATTTGCAAAATGGGACAAACACCCAATTGACATCCTACATGCAGAATTCTGTAAAAGTATCCTCCCGACTCAAAGGAAAACCGTAAACAATGCATGCAGGGCAGAACTAGGCCAATATCCATTAATAATCACTATCCAAAAAAGAGCCACCAAATTTTGGAAACACCTAGAAATGAGCAACCCCCAATGCTATCATTACGAAGCCCTGAAATGCCAAGAGAAGACCATAAAGAAGAATACCCTCAGTCAACTAGTCCTGGGACTCAGTGAAGTAACTATCAACACTACTAACAATAACCAGCCCCAGGACAGTGACAGCGTAACACAAAGAATTCGACCCAACACAATCATCGCTAAGCAAAAGGAAAAATACCTGTCATATTGGACAGAAACAACAAAAACCCAAAGCAAACTCAATTGCTACTTGGCCCTAAACAGACAATACAACATGGCTGATTACCTGACCATGGTAAAGGATAGCAAACTGAGAAAAACCTTGACAATGTACAGACTTAGTGAACATAGCCTGGCGATCGAAAAAGGTAGACACAGGCAGACCCGGCTACCAAGAGAGGACAGGATATGCTCTCACTGCAGTCAGGGAGTGGTGGAGACAGAGATGCACTTCCTCACAGCTTGTAGAAAATATCAGGGCATAAGGGAGAATTTCTACCCAAAATTCACAAAAATATGCCCGGAATGCAGAAATTTGAATGACAACCAAAAACTCCCGTACCTACTAGGGGAAGAGAGAAATTGTGTAACCTTAGTGGCACACCATGTTACAGCTTGCCATAAACAGAGGGACAACCACTAAATATAAGAAAAGAGTATATACAAATTATATGAAGTATATTTATACACTCAGGGTTATATCTGTTTATACACTGTATGGATAGATCTGTGTTTATGTATTCAACCATAAATGTTTTTCGATGCTTTGGCAACATATGATGTACCTTATCATGCGAATAAAGCGATTTGAATTGAATTGAATTGAGAGAGGAGAGTGTGCGAGAGAGAGAGGAGAGTGAGAGGAGAGACAGGAGAGTGTGAGGACAGTGTGAGAGAGAGAGTGAGAGAGGAGAGTGTGAGGAGAGAGAGTGAGAGTGGAGAGAGGGGGAGAGAGGAGAGTGTGAGAGAGAGAGAGAGGAGAGTGTGAGAGAGAGAGAGGAGAGTGTGAGGGAGAGAGGAGAGTGTGAGAGAGAGAGAGAGGAGAGTGTGAGAGAGAGAGAGGAGAGTGTGAGAGAGAGGAGAGTGTGAGAGAGAGAGAGGAGAGTGTGAGAGAGAGAGAGGAGAGAGAGAGAGAGAGAGAGGAGAGTGTGAGAGAGAGAGAGAGAGAGGAGAGTGTGAGAGAGAGAGAGAGCAGAGTGTGAGAGAGAGAGAGGAGAGTGTGTGAGAGAGAGAGAGGAGAGTGAGGGAGAGGAGAGTGTGAGAGAGAGAGGGGAGAGTGTGAGGACAGTGTGAGAGAGGGAGTGAGAGAGGAGAGTGTGAGAGAGGACAGTGTGAGAGTGGAGAGAGGGGAGAGAGGAAAGTGTGAGAGAGAGAGAGAGGAGAGTGTGAGAGAGAGAGAGGAGAGTGTGAGGAGAGAGAGAGTGTGAGAGAGAGAGAGAGAGAGAGGAGAGTGTGAGGAGAGAGAGAGAGCAGAGTGTGAGAGAGAGAGGAGAGTGTGAGAGAGAGAGGAGAGTGTGAGAGAGAGAGGAGAGTGTGAAGAGAGAGAGAGGAGAGTGTGAGAGAGGAGAGAGAGAGGAGAGTGTGAGAGAGAGAGGAGAGTATGAGAGAGAGAGAGAGAGAGGAGAGTGTGAGGAGAGAGAGAGAGCAGAGTGTGAGAGAGAGAGGAGAGTGTGAGAGAGAGAGGAGAGTGGAGAGAGGGGAGCGAGGAGAGTGTGAGAGAGGAGAGAGAGGAGAGTGTGAGAGAGAGAGGAGAGTGTGAAGAGAGAGAGAGAGGAGAGTGTGAGAGAGGAGAGAGAGAGGAGAGTGTGAGAGAGAGAGGAGAGTGTGAGAGAGAGAGAGGAGAGTGTGAGAGTGAGAGAGAGAGACCATACCTTGGGGCCAAATATGTAACAACATGTCACAACCTGAGGACTGTTTAAAATTAAGACTGTTTAAAATTAATATTGAACGTACCAAACGAAGTACAAAGACTGTTTAAAATTAATATTGTTTAAAAGTAATATTGTATGTACCCAACAAATGTCAAATCGATTGACACCTACAGAATGTTGGAAAACTGTACCTTTTTGCTATGTAAGCTTTGGCAATATGGTTCTCTGTAAATTTTCATGCCAATAAAGCATTTGAATTGGAAATTGGAATTGGAGAGAGGAGAGTGTGAGAGAGAGAGGAGAGTGTGAGAGAGAGCGAGGAGAGTGTGAGAGAGAGAGAGGAGAGTGAGAGAGAGGAGAGTGTGAGTGAGAGAGAGGAGAGTGAGAGAGAGGAGAGTGTGAGTGAGAGAGAGGAGAGTGTGAGAGAGAGAGAGAGGAGAGAGAGAGAGAGGAGAGTGTGAGAGAGAGAGGAGAGAGTTAAGAGTGAGAGAGGGGAGAGAGAGACTGGGAGAGAGAGAGAGACGGGGGGAGAGAGAGAGAGAGACTGGGGGAGAGAGAGGGAGAGACTGGGAGAGAGAGAGAGACTGGGGGAGAGAGAGAGAGAGACTGGAGGGGAGAGAGAGAGAGACTGGAGGGGAGAGAGAGAGAGAGAGAGAGAGAGAGACTGGAGGAGAGAGAGAGAGACTGGGGGTGGAGAGAGAGAGAGACTGGGGGGGAGAGAGAGAGACTGGGGGAGAGAGAGAGAGACGAGGGGAGAGAGAGAGAGGGAGACTGGGGGAGAGAGACTGGGCGGAGAGAGACTGGGGGGGAGAGAGAGAGAGGGAGAGACCCAGGGGAGAGAGAGAGAGAGACCCGGGGGCAGAGAGAAAGAGAGAGAGAGACCCGGCGGGGAGAGAGAGAGAGAGAGACTGGGGAGAGAGAGTGAGACTGGGGGAGAGAGAGAGAGAGAGAGACACCTTTCTGGATAACATATACACTCACAATAAAGAAGACGTAAACCGGGCAGTGAATAACCTAAATAATATTTTTGATAATTTGGCAACAAGGTCAATCTTGAAAGCTCGCAAGAACAAACCCAAAACAAAAAACTATGAAAAATGGTTTGGCCCAGATTGCCATAACATGAGGAAAAAACTTAGAAAAATATCAAACCAAAAGCACAGACAACCAGAAAATGAGGAATTACACCTTACTTATTGTCAGACACTAACACAATACAGAAACACACTCAGAACCAAAGAAGAGCAATATATTAAGAATACACTCAGCTCCATTGAGGAATCCATTGATTCCAATTGTTTCTGGGACAACTGGAATACATTACACAAAAAACAACACGACGAATTGGCCATTCAAAATGGAGACACATGGGAAAACCACTTTGAAAAATTATACCAGAAAAACACACTAAGGCCAGAGCAACACCAAATATGCAAAAAACTGGAAAAGCTCGAAATGGCCATAAAAGATAACCAAAACCCGCTAGACTCCATAATAACAGAAAAAGAACTAGTTGAAAAACTCAAGGACCTGCGACCAGGAAAAGCTTGCGGTGCAGACGGCATACTAAGCGAGATGATTAAACACAGAGGCCTAGAAATTCAGTGCCCTTAGCGCCGATTTTGCGGCGCTAGAGGGCCTAGCGCTGCAATTGGCGCCGGCGCCGAAATTGCCTGGGGCCCTTCCGCCGCGGTAGACCGGTAGCGCTGCGCCGGCACCGATGACGTCATCGGTGTGCGCAGCGTCCCGGTTGCCATGCCGACGGGCCCCAGCGCCGAAATTCAGTTGCGGCCGCCTCGCCCGTGGCAGCCGCAACTAAGACTCTGGCAACAGAGTCTTACATGACTTTGCGCCGGCGCATTAAAGGCACCGCGGCGGCCGGCCGCTTTCCCGCCGGCCGCCTGGCCGCAGCTCCCTCCCCGGACTTCCCCGCCCCCCCCCCCCCGGAACAGAAGCAAGCCCGGCACTTGTCCGAGGTGCCGGGCTCATTTTTAAAAAGATTTTCGCGGGCCGCGGCCGGGTGCAGGCAGCTCCTCCTTAAGGGAAGGAGGAGGCCTGCACTTCCCGAACCTGCCGCACCGGAGCGGGCGCTGCAGCGCCGGAATAGCGCCGATATTCAGCGCGTAGCGCCAGTTTTCAGGCGCAAACAGCTCTCAGCAGCGCCGGCAGCCGTTTGGGCGCAGAACTATTGAATTTTGGGCCTGACCAGCGCGACTTAGCTCCGGCACTAACTTCCGGCGCTAAAGCCCTGGCTGCGCCAAAACTCAATTTCTAGGCCAGAGACGATAAAATGAAACTGGCTATCCTAAAACTCTTCAACTTGGTTCTGAGTGTCGGTTACTTCCCTGATATCTGGAACAAAGGACTCATAAAGCCCATATACAAAAGTGGGGACAAAGTTGACCCAAATAACTATCGAGGCATCTGTGTAAACAGTAACCTGGGGAAGGTTTTCTGTAGTATCATAAACAAAAGACTTATAAACTTCCTTGAGGAGCACAATGTCTTGAGTAGAAGCCAAATTGGATTCCTGCCAAACTATAGAACATCAGATCATATCTTCACCCTACAGACCCTAATTGACAAACATGTTCATCAAAACAAAAGCAAAATTTTTGCCTGCTTTATAGATTTCCAGAAGGCTTTCGATTCCATCTGGCACGACGGTCTATTCTTGAAACTTATTGAAAGTGGTGTAGGGGGAAAAACATATGATGTAATTAAATCAATGTATACAAACAATAAATGTGCAGTTAAAATTGGAGACAAACAAACAAAATACTTCCCACAGGGGCGTGGGGTGATGCAGGGCTCGCCCATCTCACCGACACTCTTTAATATTTACATAAATGAATTGGCAAAATGACTTGAACAATCTACAGCACCCGGCCTCACCCTATCTGAATCCAAGGTTAAATTCCTCCTCTATGCAGATGACCTGGTTCTGCTGTCACCAACTAAGGAGGGTCTAGAGCAGAACCTGGATCTGCTAGAGTCGTTCTGTCAGACCTGGGCCCTGACAATAAACCCCCTAAAAACCAAAGTCCTTGTGTTCCAGCAAAAATCCAGACATCAGGGACCCAGAATAAATTTCACACTAGGAACAACTAAAATTGAACAAACCACTAACTACACATACTTGGGCTTAAAAATCAGTTCTACGGGAAATTTTCACCTGGCTGTGTAATGGGTCGTTTTAACGAGCTTGTGGTGTGCGAGATCGGTTTTTGATTTCACACTGCTCGTGAGCGGTTCCGAAATGCTCCTCCCTCACCGGTTCTAGACACTGGGCTTATTGCCAGACCACCTTGATGTGTTGGCCCAACTTGTGACTCGGAAGACAAATGGATCAGGTGAGACAAGGTAAGTTTTAAATCAAAGGTATCTTTATTTTTAAGGAGAATAAAACATAGAGAATGAAGAAACAATGCAGACAAAAATCATGAACACGCCTCTCAATGGGAACTAAAATTTAACACACAAGAGTTACTTTGACGATCATAATACATCAATTCTAGATCAGCGATATAATAAAACGAGGGTGGAGAAAGCGCACGGCACAACGAAGGATGAATAACACTCCCGAATTACAAAGCCCTTAATATTAAAAACCCTCCCGTCTCTACAGTATACCTCAACTAGATCAGCTAGGTGGAGTTGGGCCTCTATGCTCACCAGGGTTTTTAAAACTGTCCTTGACCTTGGTGCTCCTGTATCGTCCGGGATCTCCAATCTTCCTTATGGGACCGGCTCCTGAACCTGCTCTCCTGCTTGAACTTGTAGGCCCTCCGTGCTCCTCGAACCGTAATCGAACCTCTCCAGTCGCTCTGCCTTTGACCTCGTGTCTGTGTGAAACTGTGTTTTTTTTTAATGTCTCTTTTCCCCCAACAGTTATACGGTTTTCTTGCCCTTATCTTGGCGCCAAATCAGGGGTTTTCTTTTGTTAAGATAATGGGCAGGCTGCTTTGACAAAAGCGGGTACTTTATTTTAATGTCTTGTAAATGAAACTAATGGGATCTGTCCTGTGTCCCTCTGAGTTTGGTACAGATAATAGATTTTGTCTGTGCTCTGCGATTTCAGAGATGGGTTTGCGTTTTGCTAGCAATTAACACACCTTGAGGTGTAAATACTTTTGTTTTGACTTCGTTACTACTGTAACCATTTTACCATATCAATTGCAGTCAGTTCTGGAATCTTCTAATCGGTGGTGACTCAGGTTTCATTAAGATACTGCAGTGGTATGTCCTTCTGAAATGAGTCATGTGATCTGCCAACTCCATCTTGTGTTCATAAAATGTGGCCATTTCAGGGGTTTTACAATGTAGACTGTATTTTCCTGGATTTTTGCGAATCCTACAGTCCCCCCTGTGATACAATGGACATCTCAAATCGTCTTTTGTATCATGAATGTTTTAGGGTGAGCATAAATCCATTCCCCCCCCCAACTGACCTTCCCCGTAGTTTAGCTGACTATGGAGTGTACCTCGCACACGCACTTTCCTCATCCCAAAAACGGAGTTGAGTAGATATCCCCTACCGGAGAAACATTTATGCTATGTACAGACTCACCTTAGAGTCATAACCCGACGCAACACAATCTTTGTTATAATACACCAAAAACAGATGGAATAAAAACATTTAGCTACACGGGCGAGTCCCCGTTTATGCTGACATATAGTGGCCCCGCTAATTCTGCTGACTAGGGAACTCCCTGTCGTGTCCCTTCCTCCTACACTGGACACAGACCAGGTACAGAACGATCCCTACCTGGCACACCACTAAGACGTGGGAAGCCAGTCTGACCCATGATGGGATCTCTATATTATCAAAAAGCCCCCACCATGGTGGAACCACTATGTCTTGGATTTTTGCCCCTATGTCGGTGGTTTTCTGCTCTAAAGTAAAGAAGTGCTTCTGAGAGACAGTAACTGCTTTCAGCAGTTCGGTTAAATGTTCTGGGAGAGGGGGAATTGTGAAACCAAAGTGGGCCACGTACTTCTGGAGATCGATGAAGTTCTCCTTGACAGTGAGGTGAACAGTGGATGGTTCAGGGATCGGGATAATCTGCAGCTGTGCCACTTGAACTACTGCCTCGGGTTTGAAACAGAAGCTGCTTTCACTGACCGCGCACCAGCCGTGCTGTCCGTGCCGGTAGTGAGACGCTGCGGTGGCGACACAATATGTCCCACCTCCTATGTATGCCACCTGTGGGGGAACATGGTCCTGTGCCATGGCTTCCATGGTGCAATTGATAGGCTTAGCGTCAGCAGAACTGAACCCGCACTGTGGTGTTGAATAGGCATTCAAGTGCTGGGGACACAGGATTATGTGAGCTCCCCGGCTACGGCACCCCGAGAGGTCAGTCCCCGTCATAGCATGCTCCCACTTAATGACGTAGGGTGGGACCTCTGCGAAACGGACGTGTGCTCCCACCCGAATGACTCCAATGTTCACCACCCTATACACCGGCGCAGGTCGGGCCGCCCTACTCATTACTGGGATCCGCACGACGACCCCCATGATGGTGTGGTTGGAGCGACCACAGTCCACCGGGACTGGGTAGGCCTCAGAAGCGAGCCGGAGCTGGCACGGACTCAACGCGTTCTCAAAGGGGTGGAGGGCTGCAAGGTGTTTGTTACTGATCCAGGAGGGGACCAAACCCTGTTTTAAGTCCTCCAGATTGCTGCGGCCCTCGCCCAGCAACCATGCTCCGTATAGTATGCACACCTCATTCTGGGCAGCCTGATCTGAGGCGTTCCTGTCCTCCCTAATGAGAGCGTTGACCGTCCGAGCCTGCTTCTCCAGCTCTGCTATGATCTCCTTTAAATGGAGAGTCATCGCCTGGTCCTCATGGAGCTCCGAACCCACCACCCGATTTTCGTCCATGAGGATCCCCCTCAACTGGGTCTTTAACCCGTTAACCTGCCGTTGCAATTCGATGTCGTCCATACTATTTATGATGGACGACCCAGTGTTAAACCCTGTGAACCAGTCGTTCACGGCGCCCCTTCTTTGTCTCCCCAATTGCTCCCATTCCTTGTGCCCCTCGGTGTAGAGTTTGGTTCTATTGACCCCCGCGAAGTCAAACTCGTAAAACTTCTGCAGGGTCTCTTTCAGCAGGGCCTGATACAGCCTTGCCGTCTCTATGAGGCACCATTCCGGCAGGTGCACCTCGGTCAGGTTGAGGATGACCGAGGCCACCGCGTAATGGACCCCCTGATAGGCCATTTGGTCAGTGGGAACTAATACTAAACCGTTCCCTGGTCCCTTGGTGGTGGTGGGGCATCCCTCTGCTACCATCCGTGGTGTCTGGGTCGTGGGCAGGGGCTGTCGGGGGCGGGTCACTAGCTCAGTGGCATTAACCGCGATTGGGGAGTAGGGGACCGCGCATGCGTCCAAGCGCGATTCCCAGTCTATCCCCCTCCCGTTATCTTGCCACTGGCTGTGGAAAATGATGGAAACACCTGTGGGGCAGACTTTCTCTGAACCCCACATACACACATAAATCCCCTGATCGGGTTCCCACCATTTATCCCAGCACACTGTCAACCCTCCCTGGGTCCCTGTGATAGTCCGGTGAGTGTTGTTCCCTAACCTTTCCCACTTTCCTCTGGGGTTCCCCATGTCCCTGCTCAGTTTCCTGAGCCACCACCACCTATCCAGGGGGACGTACCCCCTGCAGGTTAGGCAAATACGTTTCCCCACAGTCACACTGATCCGCGTGGCCTGGATCTTGATCCGAGGACACGACAAAGAGACCTCCCCGTATGTGAAGCCAGTTTCGCTTGAATATTTCGTGGCGTTCGAGCCCAGCCATCCGGGCCAGTTGCCCTCGTGGGTGTACCCAGCGACTTCCTCTGCTTCGCGCAGGCCCTGCCCGTTGTGGGCCAGAGGCGCAGTTTCCCCGGAGCATCCAAAGATACGGTGATCCTCCGTTTCTCCTCTCCAGGCGACGTTGAGGCCCACCAGGGCCGCGAGGATGATGCCTCCAACTGGCATCATCTTGTTATGATCTGGCGGAGAGATAAAAAAAGGTTTCGAGCCGGGCTCCCTGGGCTCCTCGGCTTGGGTGCGGGGTGAGTGGGTCCCGCGACCCTAGCTCACTTAAAACTTGCCACATTCTACCGCTCCAAAGTGCTACCATACTTCCAGAAGACCACATTACTTATTTTCTAAAATTACAATAAACTAAACCTTATTACCCAAAACTATATAAATATATACATCTGCTGCCCGTCTCCGGGCGGCCAGCTTATAATCTGCGGGGACCGTCGCAGGCCTCCCCCTGCTGCGTTTCCACATCGGTCTCAGCTGCTGGCCCCTGGCAGCCCGTGGCTGCTGGCTGTGGACCGTTTAAACTTCTCGCAGCTTTCTTCCGGGGGGTCCCTCTTGTGAAAACCGGCGACCAAACCTCCTTCGGTTGCGGTTTTCTATTTGACCGTCTAAGGGTCACCACATATGAGGCTTCCTCGTAGGTCGGACCCTTGGCTGGAGTTTTGGCCCTGGCTGCAGTCCGTGGCTTCCCCACGACTGCCGGCTGTGGGCTTCCTCCCGCAGGCTCCGCCTCCCTAGGCTCTGGGTCAGCGGCAGGCACCTCCCCGCTACCTGGGACTCCAGGTTGAGAGTCTCCGCCCCCAGACGCCACCTCTCTAATGCTGCACTCAGGGGCAAGACCTAAGACCTCCGGCTCCTCCCCTTCACCGCAGTCGGGGGCGGGACCTTCGTCCTCCGACTCGGCTTCCTTGTGACCAGGGACAGGATCTAGGACCTCCGGCTCCTCCCCTTCTGGGTGACCAGGGACAGGACCTAGGACCTCCGGCTCCTCCCCTTCTGGGTCCCAGAACAATGGGGGAGTCTCCCGTGTGGACGGGACAACTCCTCCCCTCACGCAGGCTGCTCGTCCAGCCTGTGTGACCTGCGGCTGCAGCTCCCCTGCAGTTTTTAATTCTTTGCTGCCTTTTTCAGCCCCCGCTGCCTGCTTCCCTGCCTCCGGCTTAAACAGCTTACATTGATTGATGTGAAACCATTTTGTGCGCCGGGGCAGTTTCACAGCATACACCATGGGGCTGGCCTGATCTACGATGCTGTAGGGACCCATGTAAAGTGGGTCAAAACTCCCCACACGGGCGAAGTTCCTTACCATCACTAGATCCCCTACCTCCCAGCGATGGGTTTTACTGGGCTCGAGCAGAATCCTAGTTCCCTGGTGCTGCCTCCCCATGTTACCTGCGGCCCCCTCATAGATCCTTTGGAGGCGTTCAAGGAGCGTGCGGGCGAATTTGTCCCGATTCACCTCCCTTAGCTGCCCCTCCGTTAGGACTGGGGCCAGGACATGGGTGGGGGTTCTCATGACCCTCCCGGTCATGAGCTCATGCGGAGAGTACCCCGTACTCTTCGACTGGCTGGAGCGGATCCCCATGAGGACAAGAGGCAGGACTTCTGCCCACCTTTGGGGCGAACCCATTATCTCTTTCCTCATTTTTTCTTTTAAGGTGCGGTTCATCCGCTCCACAATCCCCGATGACTGTGGATTGTAGGCTGCGTGCCATTTCCCCTGAATGCCCAGCAGCATCAGGGTGTTCTGCATTACTTGGCCGGTGAACTGGCTTCCCTGATCGCATTCCACGAACTGGGGCAGTCCCCATCTCGAGAACACCTCCCGCACCAAGATTCTCGCAGTCCCTAACGCTGTGGCTGTTCGGCAGGGGAAGGCTTCAGCCCATTTAGAGAACACGTCCACCAGAACGAGGCAGTACTTATAGCCTGATAGCAAAATACTGCAGATGTTGGAAATCCGAAATAACAACAGAAAATGCTGGAAAAACTCAGCAGGTCAGGCAACATCCATGGAGAGAAATTTGAGTTGACGTTTCGGGTTGGACCCTTCTTCAAAACTGGAAAGAAAAGAAACTAGATCGGAGGCAGGGCTGCGATCGGACAAAAGAATAAAAGAAACAAAAGAAGTAAAAGAGATTAGAAGCTAGACGAGATGGTAATAGGCTGGGATTAGGTGTAAAGTGTACTGGCAGGGCAAAAGATAGCTGCCAGGTGTGAGAGAGAAACAAAAGGAAAGGGGGGGGGGAAAAGGAGTGGAACAATTACAAGAGAAAATGAAATGGGGGCCGAGCTTATGATCTGAAATTGTTGAACTCGATATTGAGTCCGGAAGGCTGCAGAGTGCCTAATCGGAAGATGAGGTGCTGTTCCTTGAGTTTACGTTGAGCTTCCGTGGAACAATACAAGAGGCCAAGGACGGTGAGGTCCGAGTGGGAATGGAGCGGTGAATTAAAATGACAGGCGACCGGAAGCTCGGGGTCACCCTTACGGACTGAACGGAGGTGTTCCGCAAAGCGGTCACCCAATCTGCGTTTGGTCTCCCCAATGTAGAGGAGACCACATCGTGAGCAGCGAATACAGTATACTAGATTGCGAGAAGTACAAGTAAATCGCTGTTTCACCTGGAAGGGTTGTTTGGGGCCCTGGACAGTGGGAAGGGGGGAGGTATAGGGGCAGGTGTTACATCTCCTCCGCTTGCACGGGAAGGTGCCAGGCGAAGAGGAAGGGCTGTTTGGGGTGATAGAGGAGTGGACTAGGGTGTCTCGGAGGGAGCGGTCCCTGCGGAATGCTGAAAGGGGAGGGGAGGGAAAGATACGTTTGGTGGTGGGATCACTTTGGAGGTAGCGGAAATGCCGGAGGATGATCCGTTGAATGTGGAGGCTGGTGGGGTGAAAGGTGAGGACAAGGGGAACCCTATCGTGGTTCCGGGAGGGAGGGGCAGGGGTGAGGGCAGAAGTGCGGGAGATAGAACTGACACGGTCGAGGGCAGTGTCAACCACAGTAGAGGGGAATCCTCGGTTGCGGAAAAAGGAAGACATGTCTGAAGCACTGGTGTGGAAGGTGGCGTCGTCGGAGCAGATACGGCGGAGGCGGAGAAACTGGGAGAATGGAATAGAGCCCTTACAGGAAGCGGGGTGGGAGGAAGTGTAGTCCAGGTAGCTGTGGGAGTCAGTGGGCTTGTAGTAAATATTGGTCGATAACCTATCCCCAGAGATGGAGACGGAGAAGTCGAGGAAGGGAAGGGAAGAGTCCGAGATGGACCATGTGAAGGTGAGGGAAGGGTGGAAATTGGAGGCAAAGTGAATGAAATTGTCAAGTCCGGGGCGAGAGCAGGAAACGGCACCGATACAGTCATCGGCACGATGTTGAGCTCTTTTTCCGCCGCCTTCGTCTCCGTGCCCACTTCACTGGCCAGGAGTCTTCCCCCCGCACAACTGACCCTTTCTCCCGCTTGCAGAATTCCCGTTCTACCTGGACCCCTCCCCCTGGCCTCTTACCCTCTCTAGATCTTTTCATCGCTAACTGCCGCCGTGACATCGGCCGTCTCCATTTCTCTGCTCCCCTCACTCACTCCAACCTACCTCCCTCTGAACTTGCAGCACTCCATTCTCTTAGATCCAACCCTGACATTGTCATTAAACCCGCTGACAAGGGTGGTGCTGTTGTTGTTTGGCGCATTGACCTCTACCTAGCGGAAGCTGAACGCCAACTCTCCGACACCTCCTCCTACCTCCACCTGGACCATGACCCCACTACCGAACATCAAACCATCGTTTCCAAGACTGTCACTGACCTCATCTCCTCTGGAGATCTTCCCCCTGCTGCCACCAACCTCATAGTTCCCCAACCCCGCACAGCCCGCTTCTACCTCCTTCCCAAGATCCACAAACAGGACTGCCCTGGTAGACCCATCGTTTCAGCCTGTTCTTGCCCTACAGAACTTATCTCTTCCTATCTTGACTCTATCTTTTCTCCCCTTGTCCAGTCTCTTCCCACCTACACCCGCGACTCTTCGGACGCCCTCCGCCACTTTAACAGTTTCCAGTTTCCTGGCCCCAACCGCTTCCTTTTCACCATGGACGTACAATCCCTCTACACCTCCATCCCCCACCCGGATGGCCTGAGGGCGCTCCGCTTCTTCCTTGAACAGAGGCCCGACCAGTCCCCATCCACCACGACCCTCCTCCGCCTGGCTGAACTTGTTCTCACATTGAACAACTTCTCCTTTAACTCCACTCATTTCCTCCAAATCAAAGGTGTTGCCATGGGTACCCGCATGGGTCCTAGCTATGCCTGCCTTTTCGTGGGCTATGTGGAACAATCTTTGTTCCAGTCCTACTCGGGTCCCCTCCCTCACCTCTTTTTCCGATACATTGATGACTGTATCGGTGCCGTTTCCTGCTCTCGCCCCGAACTTGACAATTTCATTCACTTTGCCTCCAATTTCCACCCTTCCCTCACCTTCACATGGTCCATTCCGGACTCTTCCCTTCCCTTCCTCGACTTCTCCGTCTCCATCTCTGGGGATAGGTTATCGACCAATATTTACTACAAGCCCACTGACTCCCACAGCTACCTGGACTACACTTCCTCCCACCCCGCTTCCTGTAAGGACTCTATTCCATTCTCCCAGTTTCTCCGCCTCCGCCGTATCTGCTCCGACGACGCCACCTTCCACACCAGTGCTTCAGACATGTCTTCCTTTTTCCGCAACCGAGGATTCCCCTCTACTGTGGTTGACACTGCCCTCGACCGTGTCAGTTCTATCTCCCGCACTTCTGCCCTCACCCCTGCCCCTCCCTCCCGGAACCACGATAGGGTTCCCCTTGTCCTCACCTTTCACCCCACCAGCCTCCACATTCAACGGATCATCCTCCGGCATTTCCGCTACCTCCAAAGTGATCCCACCACCAAACGTATCTTCCCCTCCCCTCCCCTTTCAGCATTCCGCAGGGACCGCTCCCTCCGAGACACCCTAGTCCACTCCTCTATCACCCCAAACAGCCCTTCCTCTTCGCCTGGCACCTTCCCGTGCAAGCGGAGGAGATGTAACACCTGCCCCTATATCTCCCCCCTTCCCACTGTCCAGGGCCCCAAACACCCCTTCCAGGTGAAACAGCGATTTACTTGTACTTCTCGCAATCTAGTATACTGTATTCGCTGCTCACGATGCGGTCTCCTCTACATTGGGGAGACCAAACGCAGATTGGGTGACCGCTTTGCGGAACACCTCCGTTCAGTCCGTAAGGGTGACCCCGAGCTTCCGGTCGCCTGTCATTTTAATTCACCGCTCCATTCCCACTCGGACCTCACCGTCCTTGGCCTCTTGTATTGTTCCACGGAAGCTCAACGTAAACTCAAGGAACAGCACCTCATCTTCCGATTAGGCACTCTGCAGCCTTCCGGTCTCAATATTGAGTTCAACAATTTCAGATCATAAGCTCGGCCCCTATTTCATTTTCTCTTGTAATTGTTCCACTCCTTTCCCCCCCCCCCCTTTCCTTTTGTTTCTCTCGCACACCTGGCAGCTATCTTTTGCCCTGCCAGTACACTTTACACCTAATCCCAGCCTATTACCATCTCGTCTAGCTTCTAATCTCTTTTACTTCTTTTGTTTCTTTTATTCTTTTGTCCGATC
The DNA here is from genome assembly GCF_052327205.1 of Somniosus microcephalus. Taxonomy (NCBI): domain Eukaryota; kingdom Metazoa; phylum Chordata; class Chondrichthyes; order Squaliformes; family Somniosidae; genus Somniosus; species Somniosus microcephalus. The sequence goes on from NC_140994.1 coordinate 273,132,547, forward strand.
GCAGCCCTGCCTCCGATCTAGTTTCTTTTCTTTCCAGTTTTGAAGAAGGGTCCAACCCGAAACGTCAACTCAAATTTCTCTCCATGGATGTTGCCTGACCTGCTGAGTTTTTCCAGCATTTTCTGTTGTTATTTAGTACTTATAGCCTCCCTGGGTGGCGGGTAAGGGTCCGATATAGTCAATTTGGATTGACTGCCATGGTCCCTCTACCCTCCTAACGTGTCCCATCGGCACCTTCCTCCTGTGAGGATCGGGGTTATTCGCCGCGCACACAAGACAGTTCGCGCAAAACTCCCGGACGTCCTCCCGGAGTCCTGGCCACCATCCTGCTTGTTCCACCCGCTGCCAGGTGACCTCAGGCCTGGGGTGCCCTGCTCCCGGCCCCTCATGGGCCAGTTGAAGGAATTCCCTCCGGTGCTGCTGAGGCACCACCCACTGCTCTTCTTTAAACAGCATCCCCTCTCTTATGGACAGGGATGCTGCACCATACAGGCCTTCCATTTTCTTCCCCTCGCTAACCGCGTTAAATACCCCTCTCAGGGCAGGGTCCTGAGATTGGACCGATTTTAGGTCCGGGGCTAGCGCTACCCCTACACTCTTCTGGATCCCATCCCTGCCTTTTACAGCTGCCACTGGTCCGGACCCGCAGGGGTCCCAGAAAATGCCGGCCTGGGCACCCTCTCTCGCCAGTGCGTCAGCTCGCTGGTTCCCCTGACCGCGAGGTTCTGTGGAGGAGTGAGCCTTCACCTTGTGGATGAAGACCTCACCCTTCTCCCCCACGGCTGCCAGGATCTTCTCCAGCAGGGGCTTTACCACCAAGGGTCTCCCATCCGCGGAAGTGAATCCGCGACGGGACCAGATGGCCAGGTATTCGGTACACGAATTGCATGTAAACATGCTGTCTGAGCAAATCGTGTATGGGGTAGGGAAAACTTCGGGATGGGTAACCACATACGCCACAGCAGACAGTTCTGCCTGCTGGGCGCTCATGGTACTGGGGAGTTTAATCGCCAACGCAATGTCAGCCGTTGGGTCATACACTCCGAATCCCGTGAGCCGCTTTCCAGCGGATACTGTGCTGGAACCATCCACGTAAATCTCACGGCCAGTGGGATGTATCCCAGCCCGGAGACCAACGTCGACCTCCCATACCCCTTCAATGGAACATTGATGGGCTGTCCCAGGGTAAGCCAGGTTGGCGGCTAATCTGGGCTCGCACAAGCCTCGTACCCGCAGATCCATTTGTGAGAGGAGTAGGGTCCAGTGCGCAATGCGGGCACTGCTTACTGTCCCATCCTTAATCCTCCCATCCAAAAGAATCTTGGTGGGTGTGTGGTGTGTGAGGAGGGTGATGGGGGAGGTGCCTGTGAAGATGGCGGATCTTTTAACAGCCCAGTGTGTGGCCAAGAGGTGCCGCTCACAGACCGAGTAGCTCCTCTCCACGTCGGTGAGCACCCTGGAGGAGTAAACCACGGGTCTCAGCTTGCCATGTCGCTCCTGGAGCAACACAGCACTGAGACTGTCCCCGCTGGCCGCCACCTCCAGGAAGAACTCCCTTCCCCCATCTATCGCTCCCAGGGCCGGTGCGGTCTGCAGCTTCCTTTTTAGGAGCTCGAACGCGGCCTGGCATCCTTCATCCCACGACCACTCCACTCCCTTGTGCAGGAGTCGGAGTAGTGGGGCTGCCATGGCCGCATAGTCCTCCATGAAGTCTCGGCAGTACTCGGTTAGCCCTAGAAACGACCTCACACCCTTTATGGTGACGGGGACCGGTAACTCTTGTACCGCCTCCCTCCTAGCCCTATCGATGGCCCTTTCTCCGGCGCGGATGGTCAGCCCCAGGAACTTGACTTCCTTTTGACCGATCTGCGCTTTCTTTGGGTTGACTTTGAACCCCCTTCTGGTCAGTAGTTCCAACAGTTCAGCCAGCAGTGGGCCGTGCTCCCCGACCGTGTCGGTAAACAGGAGCAGGTCGTCCACGTACTGTACTAACTGAAGGGGCTGACTGAACTCCTTCAGGCTGTCCGCCATGCATTGGTGGAAAATGCTGGGACTATTGTGGAAGCCTTGTGGCAAGCAATTCCAGGTATACTGTTGCCCTCTGAAAGTAAAGGCAAATTTATACTGGTCCTCCCTCCGCACAGGGATCGACCAGAACCCATTGGAAATATCCAGCACCGTGAACGTAGTCGCTGATGCGGGGATACTCCCAATGAGGTCGGCCACTGCTGCCACTGTGGGGGCACATGCGGGGATGTTGCTGTTCAACACCTGATAGTCCACCGTGGCTCTCCAGGAATTGTCCGGTTTCTTAACCGGCCAAAGCGGAGGGTTCACATGGGTGGCTATAGGCCTCAGCACCCCCTGCTGTACCAGCGCTGATATGGCCACCTCCATATCAGCCTCTGCCTCCTTTGGGAAGTTGTACTGCTTTTGGGGCCGGGCCATGGGATCCCCATCTACCCTAACCTCAAAGCCAGCAACCCTCCCACAGTCGTGTTTGTGCGTGGCGAACGCACCTAACTGAGCCTGCACCTCGGCTCTAAATACTTCTGGGATACCCTCCATCATTTCACCAAGGTCGTAACTCCCTTTCGGCTTCATGGTACACAGGGTTCCCTTCCCATCCTTTCCCGGGATTACTACCACTCCACTTTCCTTTCCGGTGTTGGCCCCCCAAAGGCAATGGTTCCTGAGGTCCACGAGGATCCCATGGCCCACGATGAAGTCGGCCCCTAGGATCCCCTTCCCTCCCTCCGCATCCCATCTCGCCAGGACACATGTCCACTTTGTCTGGAGTGTGCCCAGGCGGATCGAGAGCGGCCTGGAGAACGCACCCGTCTGCTCCGCCCCTGTGAACCCCGATAGGATGTATGGAACCCCGTTAGACAGAGGTGAGGTGGTGTGATTCTCCGTATGGATCACGGTGCATGAAGCTCCCGTATCCAACAGATAAGTCCCCGTTTCCTTCTCTACCTCCATCTGCACGAGCGGTCTCTTCCATCCGTCGTACTGGAGCGCACATAGATAGACGGGCTGCGCAGGCTCCAGTCATTGCGGGCCACTTTGGGAAGGGGTTGGGGGAACCGCTGGACCGGTGGTGGCTGCTATCTTTCCCTTAGTGAGGACCAATGACCTCACTGAAGCCAGCAGCACGTCCAGCAGCTCTGGAGGGACAGTTGGCTCCGTCTCTCTCTCTGGGGCAGAGGTCGGGGGTGCGGCCGGGGCTTGGGCTGGGGCTGTGGGGACCTTTTCCCTTGTGTCCTTCCAGGGATTCTTACAGTCCCTGCACCAATGCCCCTCCTTCCCGCAGCCGTAGCACGTTTGTCGGCTTTGGTTGGGACGGCTCCCTTCCTGGCGCCACTCTTTACGGGGCTGGTCACCAGGCCTGACCTCACAAACTTTCCCGTTTTGCTGGGGTGTCTCACTATCCCTCCCGTTTCTAAAGGTGACGGTGAGTTGGCGGATCACCGTCGCCTCCGTGGTCAGAGGGTTTCGGGGGTCGAACCAGGCCATAGCCTGCGTTCGAACGCAGGGCAGGGAGTTATTCATCAGGCACCTGAGCCAGTGGACTAACTGGTCCCCGTCCAGGTTCACTCGCGCCGGCATTCCCGGGCACACACCCTGGTAGACTGGCCACAGCCTGTCCGCGAACGCCTGTGGGAATTCCCCGGGGAGCTGGACTGTTTTCTCCACCCGGGTGAACGGACTCCCCTCGTTCATCCCCATGGCCTCCAGGATCTCGTCCTTCAGCCTGCCATAATTTTCCTGACCCCTCTTACGCCCATCGGGTAGCGTCTGGAGGAGATCGCTACCCAGGGAGAACAACATCATCTTGGCCTTCTCTGCCCTGTCGCAGTCGTTAACACAGGCCGCCTGCTCTATCTCCCTAAAGTGAAGAGAAGGGTCCCCCTTCATGGTGAGCTTGGGGATGTAGCTCACCATGGAGCGCAATTGTTGCGTACCGTGTGGCACCAGGAATTGGTTCTGGAGGTCCCCAGGTTCCCCGTCGTCACCGGGTGGTCCGTACCTCCGTTGTGTCACGGGGTACACCGGTCCCGGTCCCTGATTCTCTCTCGGGCTACCCTGGTCTACCTTGGATTCTTCATCCTCCACCCCCTCCTGATCCCAGACCTCTGGAAAACTAGGGGCTAGGGGTGGTGGCTGTGAAATCTCGGGTTCCCTAACCTGTTTTGTTCTGGGAGCTGCCTGCGGGACTTCCCTGCTTGGGTTACCGTTGAACTCAGCCTGGCCGACCTTGGGGCTAATGAGGCATATCATCCCCTTTGCCCTGGCCAATGCCAGATTCAGGCTTTCTAGTTCCTGCCTACAGGGGCCGTGGTCTGCCTCCTCAAACCCTTGAGCGCAGGCCAGCTTATAGGCTGCTTTTACTTCGCGTACCTTTTCCTCCTGTGCCTTCAGTTCCCCTGTAAGGCGGCTAATCTCTGTTTTTAATCTCCTCTCTTTCTCCCTGGATTCTCTTGCCTGATACTTTACGTGTTCTACCCTGAACCTAGCGCTCCCCTCCAGCTCAGCTATCTTGCCCTCCAGCCTTTCTACCTTCCCCCGATGGTCCCGGACCATCGCTGCCCTCTCTTGGCTTATGGCCTCCAGAGCCACTAGCACCTTCCCTTCCGCTGCAACCTTTTCCTGCAGCTCCCGGGACAAATGCTTAATTTTGGTTTCCTTACTGGCCACCGCGTGGTCCAGTACCAGAACCTGCTTTTTATAGCACATAAGCCACACCGCTTTTTCAATGCCCTTGCGGTGCTCTTTACTAGCCGTCCACTGGGCGGCTGCCTTTAGGGGACGCTCGGCTCCTAACAGGTCATATACCCATTTTTTTGCTACATTTACTTTGCCACACACATAGGAGGATAATCTGTCCTCCATAACATCTGTCTCACCCGAGTGTTTGTCCACCACACAAGGGTTCTGTAGCCAGTGTCCCATCTGGGTCACCATTCTGTAAGGGGTCGTTTTAACGAGCTTGTGGTGTGCGAGATTGGTTTTTGATTTCACACTGCTCGTGAGCGGTTCTGAAGCGCTCCCCCCTCACCGGTTCTAGACACTGGGCTTATTGCCAGACCACCTTGATGTGTTGGCCCAACTTGTGACTCGGAAGACAAATGGATCAGGTGAGACAAGGTAAGTTTTAAATCAAAGGTATCTTTATTTTTAAGGAGAATAAAACATAGAGAATGAAGAAACAATGCAGACAAAAATCATGAACACGCCTCTCAATGGGAACTAAAATTTAACACACAAGAGTTACTTTGACGATCATAATACATCAATTCTAGATCAGCGATATAATAAAACGGGGGTGGAGAAAGCGCACGGCACAACGAAGGATGAATAACACTCCCGAATTACAAAGCCCTTAATATTAAAAACCCTCCCGTCTCTACAGTATACCTCAACTAGATCAGCTAGGTGGAGTTGGGCCTTTATGCTCACCAGGGTTTTTAAAACTGTCCTTGACCTTGGTGCTCCTGTATCGTCCGGGATCTCCAATCTTCCTTATGGGACCGGCTCCTGAACCTGCTCTCCTGCTCGAACTTGTAGGCCCGCCGTGCTCCTCAAACCGTAATCGAACCTCTCCACTCGCTCTGTCTTTGACCTCGTGTCTGTGTGAAACTGTGTCTTTTTTTAATGTCTCTTTTCCCCCAACAGTTATACGGTTTTCTTGCCCTTATCTTGGCGCCAAATCAGGGGTTTTCTTTTGTTAAAATAATGGGCAGGCTGCTTTGACAAAAGCGGGTACTTTATTTTAATGTCTTGTAAATGAAACTAATGGGATCTGTCCTGTGTCCCTTTGAGTTTGGTACAGATAATAGGTTTTGTCTGTGCTCTGCGATTTCAGAGATGGGTTTGCATTTTGCTAGCAATTAACACACCTTGAGGTGTAAATACTTCTGTTTTGACTTCGTTACTACTGTAAACATTTTAGCATATCAATTGCAGTCAGTTCTGGAATCTTCTAATCGGTGGTGACTCAGGTTTCTTTAAGATACTGCAGTGGTATGTCCTTCTGAAATGAGTCATGTGATCTGCCAACTCCATCTTGTGTTCATAAAATGTGGCCATTTCAGGGGTTTTACAATGTAGACTGTATTTTCCTGGATTTTTGCGAATCCTACACTGTGAATGAACTGAAAGAGAAAGCAAGAAGGGCTTTCTATGCCATTAAAAAATCAATCCAAATAGAAATTCCTATTAGCATTTGGCTCAAATTTTTTAAATCAGTAATTGAACCAATTGCACTCTATGGCAGTGAAGTGTGGGGACCGCTAACACAACAAGAATTCGCAAAATGGGACAAACACCCCATTGAGATCCTACATGCAGAATTCTGTAAAAGTATCCTCCGGACTCAAAGGAAAACCGTAAACAATGCATGCAGGGCAGAACTAGGCCAATATCCATTAATAATTACTATCCAAAACAGAGCCACCAAATTTTGGAAACACCTAAAAATGAGCAACCCCCATTGCTATCATTATGAAGCCCTGAAATGCCAAGAGAGGACCATAAAGAAGAATACCCTCAGTCAACCAGTCCTGGGACTCAGTGAAGTAACTTCTAACACTACTAACAATAACCAGCCCAAGGACAGTGACATCGTAGCACAGAGAACTCAACCCAACACAATTGTCACTAAGCAAAAGGAAAAATACCTGTCATATTGGGCAGAAACAACAAAAACCCAAAACAAACTCAATTGCTACTTGGCCCTAAACAGACAATACAACATGGCTGAATACCTGACCATGGTAAAGGATAGCAAACTGAGAAAAACCTTGACAATGTACAGACTTAGTGAACATAGCCTGGCCAACGAAAAAGGCAGACACAGGCAGACCCGGCTGCCAAGAGAGGACAGGATATGCTATCACTGCAGTCAGGGAGTGGTGGAGACAGAGATGCACTTCCTCACAGCTTGTGGAAAATATCAGGACATCAGGGAGAATTTCTACCCAAAATTCACAAAAATATGCCCTGAATTCAGAAATTTGAATGACGACCAAAAACTCCCATACCTACTAGGGGAACAGAGAAATTGTATAATCTTAGCGGCACACTATGTTACAGCTTGCCATAAACAGAGGGACAACCATTAAATCTGAAAAAAAGAGTATATACAAATTATATGAATGTATATTTATACACTCAGGGATATATCTGTTTATACACTATATGGATAGATCTGCGTTT